>NC_081784.1:29162580-29462580 GCF_963082965.1 Carassius carassius
CTGCAAAGGGACATCATTTTGCATTAGTCATAGTCGATTATGCAACACGATATCCTGAAGCAGTGGCCCTCCGCAACATTTCGGCTTAGAGTTTTGCGGACGCCCTGTTTCGTTTAATCTCCCGGTTGGGGGTTCCGAGAGAAATCCTCACCGATCAAGGCATGGCGTTTATGTCACGTACGTCCCAAGAATTGAGATAAGTGGTTAGAGCCCTTGTTGTTCGCCGTGCGAGAGGTCCCACAAGCCTCCACGGGGTTTCCCCCCTTCGAGCTTCTCTACGGACGACAGCCCCGCGGGGTGCTGGATGTCCTGAGAGAAACTTGGGAGGAGGGACCGTCTCAAAGCAAAAATTAAATTCAGTATGTCCTGGACTTGAGAACAAAACTCCACACTTTGGGGCGGCTATCAAGAGAGAATTTGTTGCAAGCCCAGGACAAACAGAGCCGGCTATACAACAGGGGCGCTAAGCTACGCAAATTTGCACCGGGAGAGAAAGTACTTGTATTGCTCCCAACGTCAAGCTCCAAATTAATGTCAAAGTGGCAGGGGCCGTTTGAGGTCACACGACAAGTCGGAGAGCTCGATTATGAGGTTATACGGTCAGATAGGAATGGGGCACATCATATATACCACCCCAATCTCCTCAAAAAATGGAAGGAGGTGGAGCCAGTGATGTTGGCGACGGTGATTAGTGGAGAGGACGATCTTGGGCCAGAGGCGAGTGTCAAAACTCAATCCCTCACCCTGGCCCCTGGGGGAGATCACCTCTCGCCGTCCCAGCTCACTGACGTCACAAGATTGAGGCTGAATTTGCCGACGTGTTTTCGCCCCTACCCGGCTGTACAAACCTAATTCAGCACCATATCGAGCCGGGCGTGGTAGTTCGCAGCTGGCCATATCGCTTGAAATTTCATTAAAGTATTTTAGTTCATCATGAATGACTGTCAGTACATTCAACAGTAACATTTATTTAAAAAAGAAAATAAGTAATTAAGTTACATAAGGATGTACAAATTTACATAAGCATAACACATAAAATAGTTTCATTTAGTTGTGCATACCATGCAATTACGTGGAAACTAAACTTATTTTGCATTTAAATCTAATAAAGTATGTTATTTCTGTAATAAGTAATCTTTTTAAAAAAAATATGTGTTATGTTCACTGTGTTGTGTTTGTACTCTTATCTAATTCTTGTTTCCTGTTTCTTGTGTCTAGTTTTGTAGTCATGTTACAGTTACACTTCTCGATGATTATCTCCTAAGGTGTTCCTAGTTTACCCTTGTATATTTAAGGTTTACTGTTTCAGTTGTTGTCTTTGTTACACTTCTGTTCCCTGTTGATTTCTCTTAAATTATCCTTTTCATTGTTAAAATAGTTTAATGCTTAATTTCTATATGACTGTATCATAGCCTGTCATTGTGTTCTGTGTGTGCTATAAAGTACAGAATGATAGAACAGAGATTCAGCTACTGAAATACACGTGCCATAGTTTAGCTACGTTATTGTAAGTCAACACTCAGCAATGGTTCTCCTTCAAGGGAACTCCACATTGCGTCCCCTAGGGGACACTTTGGGGAATGCCCTCATCATGACCGATGTCTAAAGCATGTTTAAAACCCCCAAAATGATTGGCCTTCACAGCCGTTGACATCATTAGCGGAACGCCCCAGAAGGATGCATCCCAATGTTCATATTATCCATCCTAAATAGTATGTGAGATTAGAATTAGTGTGTCTCAAAGCATTGTATGTTGAAAAGAGTATGAGTCCCCTGATGGTTTACTATTTTAGGTTTACTATTTTTGAAGTGTGTAACCGTGCACACTGTAATGGATAATATTACCCACAATCCGTTGAGCTTTGATTAATGATTTGGTTTAGAACTACAAACATGAATAAAAAGCGTTCAACTACAATCATGGTGGATGTGCACGACCGTCGGTTAAGTAGAGAGGTTTAGATAGAAGGTTTGAGTTACTAATAATAAGCATTTAACCTGGTAAAAAAAATATTTATTTAATGTTATCTGTGTTATATTTCATCTTCAACAGCAATGTAAACTTTTATAAACATCAGTTTAGTTGCAGAAAATATGAGCAGAGTTCTCTGCATGAAGACCCATGGCTCGCAGATCAACACGCTACTTATTTTCTCTCTGATATGCTAGCAAGTTAAATGAAATAACATGCGGTGGATATAAAATGTGATAAGATGATTGACTTGCCAGTTTACACTGACTGGTTGCGTGTAACTGTGCGATAGAGCTTTCTGTTAAAGATGCGATTATATGACAACGATAGTATGTCCCAAAGCTTGCTTACTCTTCTACTATACACTCCAAAGTGAGTAATTTATCTTCACCAAAAGAGTACATACTTTAAGGGCATAGTATAAGTAGGCACATTGGCATGCAGTACATGTAGGGAAAACTCTGCAAAACGTTTTAGTTAGTGCATGCCTCCATTTGCATAAGCGTGTTTACCTTTCGAGAGAGTGTCCCCTTTCAGGAGTTCCTTTGTTGTTGTTCCCTTCCAAAGGGAGAGTAGTTAGCATTTGCATGAGCATGTCTGACTCTCAAGGGGATTATAGTGATGCTTTAACTAGGCATGCTTAGCTCTCCAGGGAGTTAAATGTGTGTTGTTTGATGTGGTCACAATAATCGGTTCCACCCAGTCTTGACTCTCTCTTGAGGGATGAGAGTTGAGCTCCTAGACTGCCTAGTTCGGTTCCCTCAGGTGCCATTGTGGTAAGGCAGGATTGAGCATGGGGTTTATAGACAGGACACGGGGGGAGTGCAAAGTTTACTGTTTGAGCCTAAGTGGAAGTGTGTCAAAGATGTACTTGTTTGAGTATGGTTTTCTTTGATGGCTATCTCTTTTCATAAAGATCGTAGCAAGACTAGCTGCCCGGTGGAGCGAGAAGTCCCTCACGAGAATATGTGGAAATTGAAGCAGGGTTCATTGCTTCTCTGTTCAGTCTGTAGATTCTTTTTTTCAAAGATATACTGGTTGAGGCTGGTTTCCTTTGATAAGATCTCGATAAGTCGAGAGGTTTTTCCCTACCTAATATTTCTGGTAGCAGTATCGGCATGCCTCTCCACTTTCTAGGGCATTTAAGTAAGCGCTCCCCCTAAGCTTATTTTTTTTATATGCTAGGCTGCCTCCACTGATTTCAGGGTATTTTTTAAGCAAGCAGTCCCACTGAATCCTACCTACTTCTGGGCCGTCTCCCCTGTGCTAGGGTTTCAAGTCGATAGTCTTAGGAACATAGCTGTTTGAGGACAGTTGTGTTCCAACTTGGCTGAATGGGATGTCCCTCTTATATTAGAGTAGGTTTGGTTGCCCATTTCCCCCAAGTTATTGTAGCTGTCCGAAGCATCATTGGAGTGCCCCGCTAATGACATCAAGGGCTGTGCGGTCCAATGATGAGTGTTGTCACACATGGTTCAGACAGCGGTCATGCTGATGGTATTCCCCACAGTGTCCCCAAGGGGACGCAATGTCTCCTTCCCTCGATAAACCATGATTACATGCATAGCCTGAGATGTTTCAAATGATTCATTAAAGTTGTTTGGACATGTCTAATGGTAGTTACTTAATTCAATTTAGTTTATACTACATGAAGTACACAAATATAAATAATATGTTTCTATCATGTGGAACCACTGTCCGTGATTAAGCCAGGTTCAGCCACAGCATAACGTGAGAAAGACCAAATTTTTCATATGTTTGGTATTGGCAGTCTGAAAATGGTGCTAATGGAAACTAGCTTAAATTCTTCTTCTTCTTCTTCTTCTTCTTCTTCTTGGTTTCTAATGGCGGTTGGCATCCAAAGAAATAGCTGCATTACAGCCACCTTCTGCTCCGGAGTGTTGTTTCTATTTTTCCCTTTTAAAATAAAATAAAAAAGCTTTACTATTTATCTTACTTGACCATTTTACTATAGCATTAATATTTAATTCCTGAATTCCTATTTTTTTCTATCATATTGTTTATTTCCTGTTAATATTGAGTACATTCAATAATTGCATAAGGTAGTCTTCACAACCTGACATCCTTTTGGGTGTTTTCCTCTTATTTTGAGAGTGCTGTTAAATTTAAATGCCCTAACTTTATTATGCTGTAGATAACCTCTTCTCCTCTTGTTTTACATATCTTACCATCTTTTGGATTTATTAATGAAATTCTAAAGAAATCGTTCCCGGTTACTTAACTGTAACCTTGTTCCCTGAGAAAGCGGAATGAGATGCTGTGCTGCTCAGCGCATTGGGAAACGTCTTATTCATGACCAGCTGTGAATAATGTGTGTAACATGTCAATAGAATTGACTAATAGATAGTTGTGCAGGTGTGCTATCAAACCACAAGAAGGTCTCAGACATTAGCTTGTGATGTTGACTCAAGGACATGAGAGCCTGGAGTAGCATGGACATCCAAACTCTAAAATCTTATGAATGTGTGCGGAGAGGACCAACCTGCCGCATCACAAACCTGTTGTAAGGGGGCACCCCTTGCTAAAGTACTAGAGGAAGCGACCCCCCTTATGGAGTGAGCTCTAAGACCTATAGGCGAAGCTTGACCGCGCGCCTCATAAGTCAAAGCAATAGCCTCCTTGACCCAGTGAGACATGGTCTGCCTGGTGGCAGCTGGTCCTCTGTTACCACCACCATAACAGACAAACAGCTGCTCCCACTTACGCCACCGGCTAGTGCGGTCGACGTAAGCCTGAAGAGCACGGACTGGACACAGTCTATAAGATTTCTCCTGCTCCCAAGTTGTTAACGGCGGAGGGCAGAAGGCCTCTAGAATGGCCGAGTGTACAGCCGAAGACGGAACCTTAGGCAGGTAATCAGGATGAGGATGCAAAATTACTTTTACCCTGCCTGGGGCAAAGTCTAAGCATGATGGTTAGATAGATGGAGCCTGCACATCCCCAATTCTCTTCAATGAAGTTTTTGCCTTGAGAAAAAAACATTTTTAAAGTCAGAAGTCTATCAGACGCTGACTCTAAAGGTTCAAAGGGGGGTTTTAAGCAGACCCTCGAGAACTATAGCTCCCAAGAAGGCATCTCGGTTTTCACTGCAGGCGTCAGTCGTCTGGCCCCATGAAGGAAGCGAGAGAGCAGAGGGTGTCTCCCGAGTGGCATCCCGTCAATCAAGGCGTGGCAAACCAAAATAGCGGCCAAATAAACCTTAAGAGTAGCAGGGTATGTGCCTGTTGACAATTTCTCTTGCATGAAGTCCAGAACTGAAGCAATGCGGCAGTTGACTGGATCAACATTGTGTACCACATACCACCTGTCAAATACACCCCATTTACTGGTAGGGTGTGCATTGGCACTGCCCTCACGATTCGATTCGATTACGATTTACCAGGTAACGATTCGATTCAATTCGATTCTACGATGCATTGCGATGCATCAAAATTCTACTGCACACAAGGCAAATTTTTCATCAGTCATGAGGCAATACAAGCAGATGTTAAACAACAGATTTTATTGGCTGCTATGTGTCTCCTGTATCTTTGACATAAAAGTTATTAAATTAAATAAAATGTAATTAAATAAAATTAAATAAAATGTAATTAAATAAAATTAAATGGTACAGGGTATTGGATATGGCATTTTCAAACCTGAAAAAGAAAACAATCAAAATCACTGCTTTCAGTGTTGTTGTTTTTTTTAAACACAGTAAAATAGCAGCTCTAAGACAGGGCACTTCCTGAAGTCCTTTGCAAATATTAAAATAATAAGCAACACTATTTAACAACAACCACCCAGGAATAAAAATATTCAGTGCAACAACACACAGTAACCACTTATTACTGTGAAACTTTTTTCAAGTAGTAAAGTAAAGTGCAAACTATTCTTAACAAAGAGCAGCTTAGTAACTTTAAGACAATGGCAATTATATGCCTGCCCTGATCCTACCATCACATCAGCTGCATACAATAAAATATCAAGATGTGAAATACAGTAATGTAAACCAAAAATAAAGTGTGTAGGCTTAGCTTACTACCAAATTTGTGCAAACAAACAACTTCTTCCGTCTGAGTTCAACATCACCATCATCAACAATCCGTTTCAGAGTGAGGAAATGTATAGTTTAACCTAAGCCTACATCATAACTTCTCACTGTTTAGCATTTGGGAATTTCAAGGTTCTTGTGAAAAAACACAAGCTGATCGACATGGTCCGGTTTGAGAGCGCTTCTTTTTGCAGTGATAACATCTCCTGCAGTGGAGAAGACTCTCTCTGCTGACACACTTGTCCCAGGGATGCACAAGTATCTCTTTGCTAACCTAGAGAGGAGAGGAAATGTGCCCTTATGGCGATGTCACCAGTCCAAGGGATCCTCAGAGAGAGGCACAGCTGGGGATCTACAGTACAAGTTAATTTCCTCCTCAGCACTGGCATCGGCGGTCTTACTTTGTACTGCAGGTTCACTGGTGTCATTGATGAAAGCAGGTCCCAGCAAACTTAAAAGCAGTGATGAGGCCCTTCTTTTGGGAGCGGAGGGGCCTGCTGAGTCTGACACATTGTCATCCACGGACAGCAACTCTTCTTTGGTTCCTGAACTTCCTGTTCTGCCAGGCGCTTCATCTGCTTCTGTTCTCTGTTTTCTCTCATACTGTTTGAAAAAATAAATAAATAAATAAATAAATAAGAGCAAAAAACAGCAGTTAGCATCACTTTCTCAGCCAATGCTGCAGCTCATATGACAATATTTATTTATTTACACATAACTATTTTTCTCAGTCTAACATTTTACTGACTATGTAGCTGCTTAATAATTAATTAACATTACATTGTTATTATAATTATTAAATTATTATGTTATTAAATTTTGTAATAATTGACAATTATTAAATTATGAATTAACAATTATTAAATTATTAATTAAATTTAAATTATTTTACAAGTAAAAATGAATTACCTCCTCCAGGGATGCAGCCTCTGAAGTCTCCCTGCGGAGACATCCAATCTCTCCTCCTCTGTCAGGAAAGGTAACCCCTTAAAGCGAGGATCCAGGGCAGAGGATGTATGAAGGATCTTTTTCTCTGCCTCACTATTGTACCTCTTAAGGAGATCTGTTTTGATGGCATTCTTCACATCACGGATCAGTAGTTGGTCTCCAATAGTGTCGGACATGCTCTGGAGGAGTTGGGCATATACTGGTGCAATTAGGCTGACTGTAGGACTGCTCTCCTCTGACATAAACACAGTTGGCATCCTTCACTGGTTTTAATGTCTTCACTACTTCCACCACATTAGCCAGATCGGCTCTGCTGAGAGTGACGATGTCACTTTCATCTACATTTAGGGCAGGCGACAGCAGGGTGGCATGCACTGCAGCTTGCAGTTGCAAAAATCTCTCCATCATATCATGAGCACTATTCCACCTTGTGGCGACATCTGTTATCAGTTTAAGTGGACTTGTCTGTTTAAGAACAACTCTCTGGTTTTCTTCAAACAGGTGCTTTGCCTTTGTGCTGCAGTGGAAGTATGCTGAGATACGTCGGACTCTGCCTAGAAGCCTGGAGACCGCCGGTAGCTTAAGCGCCCACTGTGCAGCGAGGTTCAACGTATGTGCAAAGCATTTTACATGAGGGAACTTCCCAGTTTCAGCAGCACTAATCATATTAGCGGCGTTGTCCGTCACCAGCACAACACTTTTATCTGTAAGCTGCCATTCCTCCGCAACATCCAAGAGTAGCCTTGCCATATGAGCACCAGTGTGGCTCTCATAAACTGCTCTTCCTCTTCCTCGCTAATATAATGTGATGTTTGGTTACATAGGACTCTGTTGCGACTGAAGTCCAGGCGTCACTTGTAATGGCTTCACATCTGGCTTTACACATTGATTCCATTACCTTTGCTTTGGTTTCTTTGTACAATGCGGGAAGCGAGGAATCAGGGAAGGTAGCTCTTTTCGGTAGCTTATACCGGGGCTCAATTGTTTTAAGCATGTGGCGAAACCCCGCATTTTCTACCACAGAATAGGGTCGTAGATCCTTCGCTATAAAACATGCCACCGATCGTGTGATCCTCTTTGCTCTCTCGGAGTTGTGTGGCAATGTTGACACTAGTGACTCGTCAATTCTTGGCTGGGATGTGTCGACTTTTTGTGTTGTTGTTGTTGTTGTTGTTGAAGCTAACTCAGGATGCCAACGATCAACATGGTTCGTGAAGTTAGTTGTATTGCCAACGTGCTTAATTTTAGTGTGGCAGATTTTACACACCGCGTAAGACTTGTCTAGTTTCCCATTCACTTCCGAAATGTGCCCAGATGTCCGCTTTCCAAGCTTTGGGCGCGTTTGTAATAACCCGTCTATCGCGGTCATCTCCCTCCGCTTCAGCCATCTTGCTTGTTGTTGTTGTTATTCCCCCAGAACCAGAAGTATTTGAAACTTCACAACTTTATTGTCCGCCGGAAAATAAACAGTGACATAATCGATTATGGCACTTTGCCACATCAATGCTGAATCTTTCATGCCCCGCATCGCGATGCATCGCTGAATCGATTATTGTTGACACCCCTATTTACTGGCATAACTCTGTCTGGTGGAGGAAGCCCTAGCACTAAGAATGGTATCAAAAACCTCCGGGCGAAAGCCCTGTATTTCTCAGTTGGTCCCCTTCAGGGGCCAAACATGAAGATTCCACAGGTCGGGCCTGGGATGGAATATCGTGCCCCCTGCCTGAGGCAGAAGGCCCTTCTCTCCGGAATCAACACGGCGAGCCGTTGAGGAGAGATATTATCTCCCTTGAGCGCTTTGACTGTACAGTTTAAGCCTCAAAGATCCAAGATTGGGCACACTCCCCCACCCTTATTGGGAACCAGAAAGTATCTGCTGTAATAGCTGACTCTCTCCTTGGAGGAGGAACATGTTATATGGCCTCTTTGCCCAGAAGAGTCTGTAGCTCTCAAGACAGTACCTGCATCAGCTCCGGTTTCACGGAAGTGGAGACCATGCCGTTGAAACGCGGAGGATAACGAATAAATTGAATCCTGTATCCTATCCGTACTGTGCTCAATATCCAGGCAGAAAAGCCCGGCAGTAGTTCCACACTGCCAGACTCTCTGAGAGTGGTACCAATTTTAACACTTCCTTTTAAGAGGATGTTAGATGTTCCGTGTCCTGAACGACGGCAGGAAACACTGGAACATCTAACATATTGCTGGAAGCCACCGCCCTCCAAAGCACAAGAAGTGGCGGGGATGGAGGGGTTTTGTGAGGGTAATGGGAAGGGGCGAACGCTCCCTTGTGCACCTAGATCCACTAACTCGGTGCCCTGAATCGGCAGACCAGCAGGGGATGACCATACTAGCTGCTCTAGAGATCTCCATAGAGGTAGCGAGCCTCTTAGCACCGCTAGTTTCCAGGCGGTAACTGAGAGAAGTGCTTGCTGGAGATCACTGCGCCCTGAAACACCGGCAGGGTTGGCAGAACGGTCTCCTGAGGGCACTGAGGAGAGACGGGCACCATGTAATATGGTGCCAATGGCACCTCCCCTTGAGACAAATCCATGTCTCGACGCAGCTCAGCGACCGCTTCCTCGTGTGCTCATAGCCACTAGCTCAGTGCCCTGAAGCGGCGGACCGGCAGAGATAGCTCCCGCTACTTTGCATCCACGATAGTTGAAAAAGTCAACCTCGAGGGCCCAAAGATGCGGGAAGTATACAGTTTGCTCCATGACTTGACAGCTCATCATGGAGGTCAGAAACCTATCCTCCAGCTTACTACGTTTGGGGGTCTCTTGTTCGTGTGGTCAATAAAGCTGCAACCTGTCCACCGCGCGAGAAACCTCTCAAGAGAGGAACGCTCACAGGTGGGCTGCTTATGGCCCGAAAACCCAAGAGATATATAATCCTCCTCATGAACCGAAGAAACACCAGAGCGCGCTTCAAGATCATGAGAGAGGATGCGTGGATCCAGTGATACCGCAAGCGAAAGGGACGAGCCCGTCTCTCGCTCATCACAGATCCGCACAAGAGCCCTTCGATGAAAAGGTGGGTGCGGTCTGAAAATAGCTCAGACGAGCACAAAGCATCTTCACTGAGAGCAGTTCACAATGCTCACACTCGTCCGTCTCTAAAGCCAGAACTGCGTGCTCTTCCCCCAAACAAACAAAACAGTAATCATGTGTATCCAGCTTATACATAAGACGAGAGTATGGAGGAACACAACACTTACCGTTCGTTGGTTCATCCTACGAAGATCTGTAGCTGACGAAAAGAATACTGACTTACACATGCACAGAATGATCTGAAGACAAAAGACCTGTGGATGCACCTGTGGCGTATCTATTTATAGCCCCGTTTTGCGGACGCGCGCCCCGATGACGTCATCAACTGAGACTATATTACCACCGGGTCAATTCTATTGACGTGTTACACACATTATTCACAGCTGCTCACGAATAAGACGTTTCCCAATGCGCTGAGCAGTGCAGCATCGCCTGAAGCTTTCGAAAGGGAACTACCCGTTTTCATTGTTCCACTTTACTTGCCATTCTTCTATTGCTGTATTCCAGATTAAAACTTTGATTTCTGATTAGCTTAGTGTCTTTTATTTCTGTCTGTAAAACAGCTTGAATTCTTGTTAGCAGGTCCTCAAGTCAAACACACACTCCACACTTCACCACAACTCACCCACAAACACCACCAGAACAAAAAGTCTTTTAAAATACCATAATATAATATCTATTATACGCTAACAAGCTTCTCGGTTTTCACATCTTGCTTAAAAATTGCTTAACATTTTAACATTTTTGAAAGTTTTTAAAAATATAAAAGTTCAGTATGTAACATATGTATAGATAATTTTCATGAAACCCTGCATATAAAATAATAATAAAAATAACAATAATAAATCATTAAATAAAGATATTGTGATCACAAATTAAGAATTAATTACTATAAACTAATTCAAAGCTACATTTTATTTATTTGTTCTATTATTTGAGTTCAATCATGGCCACATTGTACTAATTGTTTCAATTTAATCAAATCATGGCCATGACTAAAATTAGGTAATTATATAGTACAATATGGTTATGCTTTACTTATGATTTCCATTAGTTAATGTTAGTTAATGTAACATTAACAAACAAAGGACAATACGTTTATTACAGTATTTATTAATATTTGTCAATGTTTGTTAATGAAAATACAGTTGTTCATTTGTTAGTTCACATTAAATCACAGTGCATTAACTAATGCTAACCGGCACAACTTTTGATTTTAATAATACATTAGTTAATGTTAAAGTTAACATTAGCTAAGATTTATAAATGCTGTAGAAGTAAAGTGCATGTTAACTAAAGAGGTTAATTAATGTTAACTACCTGTAATGAATCCTATTTTAAAGTGTTACCCAACGTTTTTATAGATTATAACCTGATCAATGTTTTAAGGTATTCAGCCATTAGCTTAGCAACAAGTTAATTCCCACTCATTTCATCTAGTTTTACAGCCTAAATTAACATTTTTACAACACCGTTCAGTCTAAAATTGTTGAACTGTTTTTTGTTTGGCCTAGAAATAGAGCCATATGTGTTTATTTGCTTGCTAAGGATATAAGGAAAACCACTGGAGTCCTGATGCTGCCCCCACAAGGACTATATCAATGTTAACTTAAATGATAAACCATGTATGATTTATGATATCTAATTGGGATTTCCCTTCTGGATTTGACCATGTCTGAATTGCAAAACTAGCTGCTTAGACCAAAAACAGTATAATAACCCATCAGTTTACCCCAAGTGGCTCGGGAGAGCAGCATTCAGTATTATACAAAATCAATTTTCCCATTTAATATTTTATTGCCGGATTGCTTTTATTAAACCAAGAAATAACAGGTCAAATGGAACAATTTATTTGCCTGCCATCTGATGTGTGACTGGTAAACCGGGTGCCATTTGCTAGATGGTTATATTTGGAAAGATTTACCACAGCGCTTTTTATAATGGTTGGAGAATACAGTTTGTATAGTTGTCAGGATTTATGTCTTCTGCTTGCCACTTTTAACAGAATGAAGATGTCTGTTGCAACACCATTTTAATTTGTGTGTATTTGAACAACAGTGGTATATGATGATGGGCTAGGTTTCCTTCAGATCACAGTCCCTCTCTCAGCAGCTAACGGGAAATAAATGAGAACTATTTGGCGGATATTGCCTTACGGGAGCGTATCTTATTGGGACATTTATTTCTGAACAGGGAGCTTGTGAAAAGAAAGGCTGTCTCATAAATGGAGGAAAGGCCTTACGCTGTTTTGATTTCCTCAGGATCCCTCAAGGTGTCTTGGGTGGACGAGATGCAGCAGAGAGGGTTAGCCATGCGGATACTCACAAAGACCTTCTCCGGTGTCATCCATTAATAACTACAATATGGCCCTCCAGTGAGAATTAGCTGTGTGTGTGTTTGTGGTACGTGAGTGGGTGAGGGTTTTTTGCCATTATCTGGAGCTGCTGTGCAACACATTCATTACGAACAGATAAGGTTAAGTACCTTTAATGCTTGTGTCCGTGGACCTACAGGCTGTGTCTCTTAAAGGTCACTTAGGTAGTCAATGAAGACCCCTAAATAACATCTGAAGAACAGAGAAAGCCACCCACATGATGATGTGTTTTGTTTGTACATCAAACCATGTGATACATGACATTTGAAAAAGCGCAAATGCCTCAATGAAAAACTACAAACAGCAATCAGAAGAATCCAAAAGGGTATAGGAAGCTACTGTAAAAAAGGAGATGAAATGGAGAGTTGTTCACTATTTTTTTAAACTGCCTTTTAATACCTGATTGGACTTGAGTAGACTTTTAACTTTCACTTATAATACTGCATAGACAATTGTTTATGCCCCAAACCAGGAAACAAAATGAACACCTGCCAAGTGCCAAATTCAGGCAAATTATCTGTTTGGCAACCCACTAAAATGGGTAATAATTTCATTCTTAATCATTTAAAAATGTGTGCAGTGGAATGAATATCCCGTGTCAGTAACATTACAGGAGAAGAAAGCAACTTTGTATTTTTTGATATATTTATTTTAATAAGAACATCTGTAATATCTTAATAAATTATCCAGTAAGAAATCTGGCTGGCAATGGCATTAGTTAACCAAAAGCCAAATTATGGCCAAATCTGGATACATCATCAAATCCTACTCCTCCAACGACAAGTGTGCGTGGTGCATCCAAAGATTAATCATAATTAGCTTTGATCATAACAATAAAGGTCTTTTCAAGGAATCTCCAGTACTTTAAACAACTTTTTCCAGCATTCAAAGCTCAAAAGTCTGAATAATAATTAAAATAATTGTATTTTTTTTACAGTGATAACAAAAAAAAATTTGTTCATCCTTCAAAGATTGTTCCCAGTTGTAAAACTACATAAAAAAATAAAACATGAAATTACCATTATAGTCAGTAGATGACTGAAAGAGCACATATTAACTTATTAGCCATTTCCATTCCAACATTTTGCTTTTAAATGTATTTTTATTTTTATTTTGCTTTTAAATGTATTTTAATCACTATTATGACACTAAGTGTGAGGTAATTATTTGTAAGAAAGGTCACAATAACTTGTGAAAAACAACTTTTCTTTAAACTGTGAATGAACCTGGACCATGAGTAAAGAGCACGTCCTTTATAATCACTACATTTTATGATGCAACTTTAGCAAAATGTAATTAAGATTGAGACTGAGAATTAATTGTTAATTAAGATTATGTTTTAAAGCTCTTCTTACCCTCTTCTTCGTTTTACAGCATTTGGCATCCAATTTGTTGCATTACTGCCTCCTGCTGTTCTACAGTCCATTTATATTACAGTCTACTGTCCAGTCCAGGTTCTTTTAGAAAAGTAAAAAGACATTTACTGCCCTGCCCTCTCTCTGCACATTCAAAAATACTTTACATCCTACTGTATATTCTGTAATTGAGTCATCATTTAGTTTTAAAGCTATACCAGATGGAGTGATAAGCAGACAAAATTAATTCCAGGTTGGATCAGCCATCAGTGAAGCTGACTGAGAATAGCTGCAAAGCAGTAAGTAGCAGTAGTGCACGATCAAGTTTCTGAAAGAGGTACTTGATTTGGTTCTAGTCTTGGATGATCACTCCATATGGCTATGTTTTGTTTTAAAATTTGTGTTTGGAAAGGGCCTATTTTAGCCCTTTTCCTCTTTGCTGTTAATGGACAGAAATCAGGACCATAACCTGTTCTAACCTCAAAACTTGTGCGCAAAAAGACTTATGCAAACTACTTCTGTGAATATACACTTGCATGAATATTTGTGCTGATCTGATGTTGTCACGGTTCATGAATGCACCGTCTCCTGCTGTATTCATGTTACGTCATGTTGATTGTTTCATGTGGGTGTTGCCGCTGATCGTCTGATCAGCGGCAGGTGCAACTCATTCCAACTGCCTATTTAACACCCTGTCTTTCGTCTCTTGTTTGTCAGATCGTTGTTTGAGGTCCTCCGTGTTAGGTGTCTGATTCTCGTGTTCCTGCCTTGCTTTGTCTCCTGTTTTGGTTTGCTCTGGATTGTTCCCTTCGCACACGGATTATCATCACCTCACTCGGATCTACCACCACCGTCATCTGTACCAGCACACTCAACTCACCTACTCACCAGTCTGTGCAGCCATCGAGGTTCCTGCGTCACTCTCCAACCTTCCATCAGCACATCATTTACAATAAACACTGTTTACTTGCTTTTGCCTCCTGTCTCACTTACCTAGCGTTACAGAACGATCTGACCATCATGGAGGCAGCGAGTACTCAACCATCTGCTCTCGGGGAATTTCTCATCGCCAGTGTTCGGAGGATGGACTCCCAGGAGAGGAATCTTAACGACACTGGTCGCGCGGTTCAAGCCTTGGTGACGCAGGTGTCCGAGCTCACTCAACAATTCCAGCTACTTCGAGCTCCCACTGCGCCACCCACACCGCCTGTTCTCCCTATACCACCGATGACCCAATCCCAGCCAGAACCACGTCTCCCGATCCCAGAGACATACTGGGGTGAGCCCAACTTCTGTAGAACATTTCTAACTCGCTGTGACATGCACTTTTCCCTACAGCCCAGAACCTTTGCTAACGAAAGGGCCAAGGTGGCCTTTGTGTTGACGCTACTCTCTGGCGGAGGTCCCTTGGCCTGTGCCTCTACTGCGGGGGAGCTGGACATCAAGCCTACAACTGTCCGGCAAAAGGCCAGGCTCGGTAGTATGTATGAGGCTACTATCGGGTGGGATCTCTGCTGAGAAGACCTCATCACCGTCATCATCATCATCTACGCTCCTCTCAGTAAGACTGAGGTGGTCAGCACAGACCCACCACTGTCGAGCACTACTGGACTCAGGGGCAGAAGGTAACTTCATGGACAGCACATTGGCACACAAGCTCCACATTACCCTCAGACCCCTTCCGCACCACATCACGGTTCACGCACTCAATGGACAGCAACTCCCTACCATCTCACACATCACTGAAGACATCACTCTCATCACATCTGGCAATCACTCTGAGACTATTTCCTTTCACATCCTTGACTCTCCCCTGGAACCCATTGTCCTCGGACACCCTTGGCTCCTCCTCCATAACCCCAAAATAGACTGGTCCTCCAATTCCATTCTTTCCTGGTGTAAAAAGTGTCATGAGCCTTGTTTAGTGTCTGCCTGTCCGTCTGTGTCTATGTCTGTGTAACAGGAGGAGGCGGTGGATTTGTCTAACGTGCCCGCGGAGTACCTCCATCTGAAGGAAGTGTTCAGTAAGTCTCGTGCTGCTTCTCTTTCTCCGCATCGTCCCTACGACTGTGCCATAGATTTATTGTCAGGTAAGTCTCCGCCTAAAGGCAAATTATATTCACTTTCTTTTCCGGAAAGGGAGGCTATGGAGAAATATATTTATGATTCTCTAGCTTCGAAGTTCATCCGCCCATCCTCTTCTCCTGCGAGGGCGGGGTTCTTTTTTGTGGGAAAGAAGGACTGATCACTGCGACCTTGTATTGATTACCGGGGACTGAACAACATCACGGTAAAGAATACTTATCCTTTGCCGTTGATGTCTTCGGCCTTCGAGAGGTTGCAGGGAGCGTCAATTTTCACAAAACTGGACTTATGCAATGCTTATCATTTGGTTCGTATCAGGGAGGGGGATGAATGGAAGACCGCTTTTAATACCCCCAGAAGGCACTTTGAATTTTTGGTTATGCCCTTCGGGCTTTCCAACTCCCCAGCGGTCTTCCAGGCACTCGTCAACGACGTGCTGCGAGATATGATTGATCAGTTCATATATGTCTACCTGGACGACATATTGATTTTTCTTCTTCTCTCCAGGAACATGTGCAGCACGTCCGACGAGTGCTTCAGAGGTTGCTAGAGAATGGGCTTTTTGTCAAGGCGGAAAAATGCGAGTTTCATGCACAGTCAATTCCATTTCTGGGGTATATCGTGTCGACTGAGGGAATACGCATGGATCCCGAGAAGGTTAAGGCTGTAGTAGAGTGGCCAAGTCCAGATTCCCGTAAGGCCCTACAGAGGTTTCTGGGGTTCGCTAACTTCTACTGGCGTTTTATTCGCAACTTCAGCCAACTAGCCGCACCTCTGACCGCCTTGAGCTCCGCCAAAACTGCGTTCAGGTGGTCAGACACAGCTGAGGCTGTGTTTGCCAAACTGAAGAGCCGCTTCATTTCAGCCCCTATTTTGATCACCCCTGACCCAACACGTCAGTTTGTGGTGGAGGTCAATGCGTCAGAGGTGGGGGTAGGAGCTGTGTTATCGCAACGTTCTCCCTTAGACGACAAGGTCCATCCTTGCGCAAGGTCCATCCTTTTTTTCGGACGTTTTGACTTACTATCTCGTACCGCCCGGGTTCCAGAAATATCAAACCCGACCCTTTGTCACGTATTTTTGACCATTCCGAACGCCCGCCCACTCCCGAGTGTATTTTTCCTGAGACATTAGTGGTCTCCACTCTCACATGGGAGATCGAATCGAAGGTCAGAACGGCCTTAGAAGGGGTAATGCCTACGCCTGGGTGCCCACCGAACCGCTTATTTGTGCCGGAGAGATTAAGGTCCAACGTTATCCAGTGGGGACATTGCTCTAATGTAGTTTGCCATCCAGGGGTTAACCGCACTAGATTTTTAGTCAAGCAACGATTCTGGTGGCCACTTATGGCTCGCGACATTCACAGTTTTGTTTTGGCTTGCTCGGTTTGTGCCACTGGTAAGACTTTAAATCGGCCCCCTGATGGGTTACTCCAACCGCTGCCGGTCCCTTCGAGACCCTGGTCCCACATCGTTCTAGATTTTATTACCATTTACGGGACCCATTTTTATTACCAGGGACGCGGATTTCGCCCTGTCTTTCGTCTCTTGTTTGTCAGATCGTTGTTTGAGGTCCTCCGTGTTAGATGTCTGATTCTCGTGTTCCTGCCTTGCTTTGTCTCTTGTTTTGGTTTGCTCTGGATTGTTCCCTTCGCACACAGATTATCATCAACTCACTCGGATCTACCACCACCGTAATCTGTACCAGCGCACTCAACTCACCTACTCACCAGTCTGTGCTGCCATCGAGGTTCCTGCGCCAGTCTCCAACCTTCCATCAGCACATCATTTACAATAAACACTGTTTACTTGCTTTTGCCTCCTGTCTCACTTACCTAGCGTTACAGATGTATGATGTTTCTACAGATATTTGCTTTTCTGAAGCGAATGAGTCTGGCTGCCAAATTTTGTGCAAGTCTTTCAAAACCAACCGAGAGTCTCATAATAACAGTTTTTTTCCGCTTGATGACAAGAACAGGGCAACACAACTTGGGCAGCAATGATTGCTTTAGTTTTCAGAACTGTACTTGTCTGGTACATGTCTATAAAATCTATTGAACTCAGCTTCAATGTTTGTAAAGAGAGACAGACAATTTACACATCTCTCACTCTCTCTCAAGATGGCCATATTTGAGAAAAAAATAAGAGTTTGCATCATTGAATATAGCTTTTGGTCATTCGACATTTCGATTGTAATACGTATCTTAAAAAGTTGACTAATGTTGAATGATTTGCAGCTTCATCTTACCTCACTCTCTTTAACGTTAAACTAATGTTTTCGCGCTCTGTTTCTGTGAACAATAAACCCCACCTACTTTGATTTGATTGCCCATCTCAGTCAGTTTGTCATTGACGAGCGTTGTTAGACGGCTGAGGCTTTGATCTGAAGCACTTAGTATGTACAGCAGTCACGTGAGCTCCATGCTTTTCCCTGTCTCCCAGACAATTCTGCAATATAGTCAAAAGCGCTATGGCATACCATCAGTGTTGGGGGTGATGCATTACAAGTAATGCAAGTTACGTAATCAGATTACTTTTTTTTAAGTAACTAGTAAAGTAACGCATTACTTTTTATTTTACAAGACAAAATCTGAGTTACTTTTTCAAATAAGTAATGCCAGCTCCCCCCCCCCACCCCCCCCCCATTTAATGAATGAAAGCTCTCTTGTCCCCATGTTGAGAGAAATCAGGAGTAAGATGTTACTGTAGTTCTAGATTAAATGTGAACATGCATTAATTCATCTGTCACAAAAAAAATAAAATACAGATTAAGTTTTTCTTCAAAATTAATAAAATTTATTAATAAAAAAATCTGAATATGAGCAAACCTGCAATAATTAAATATGTTATATTATATAAATTATTTTATTAATCCTTAAATCCCATTTTATTACACAGTGTCTTTGCTGCTGACATTCGATGATCAAATTCAACCATACTGATAAGCAAAAATTACTCAAGATAAACTAACATGTTTTTTGTTGTTTTTTTATTGCTGAGGAGTATGAGCATTGAGTGAACCTATGAAAGGGAACGTCTCAGTTACGTGTGTAATCTTGGCTCCCTGAATTGGGATCAATATTTAGTTGGAAATTTTCCTACCTTGCATCGGTGCTTTCTTCGTACTGAAAAACTGATTTGGCGCGAGCATGCAATTACAAGTATGCATGACGTATTCCTTAGACATGGTGCTAGCTCCATTGGTTAATGAATTGAGGTGATGGTACAGGGCTTTAGACAATCGTCACACCAGAGGTTTTTTTCCATATCTCACGTAGCGTCTTGTTCCCTATTGAAGGAATAAAGGTGACATATGTAACTGAGATGTTAACTCCAAACTAATATTTGAAAGTAAACCCTTAATTATTCCTAACACTACTTCTTGTTCAATTTTATTTTCATAAATGGAACATTTCAAAGAAAATACCTATTTATGTTCAAGAAAGAAAAAATATATATATATCATTCATAAGTTGCTTCTATGGTTTTACCTTTATACTGTAGTTTATTGTATTGCAACCCTCTTAGAATATTTTGTTTATTGTTTTTGTGCTTATGACTATTATGTTCTTAAAAAAATAGAAGTTAAGAAATGGGAGAAGTAGTACAAAATCTAGTTTTGGGATGCTATATTTTCTTCAAAAAACATTGAACATTGATTAAATAGATTGCTTGTAATAATATTTCCTTAAAGACATAGGCAAGAATGAACCTGGTCACTTGTATGTTACAACACAAACAAAAAAGCTACATGTGAATACTTAGGGTTATGGGTTTGTTTATTAGATATCAAAGGTAAATGATGATTCATTCAAAATAAATCACTGACTTTTGACTCACTCCTTGATACAATAGCCAGATGTCAATGGCCTGAGGAGTTTACAGAAACACACATGCACACATGCACATACAAAGAGTGAAGGGCAAGCCTGAGGCCATGATTGACTTGCACTGAGGCAGAGGCTGATTGTGGCTCAGATTAAAGGCTCATCGAGGTCTGAGTTGATGCTAAGCTGTTCTGATATGTGGATACCTGATGGAAAAGTACCACTTCACCACACTCTTTGTATCAATACAAAGAGAGAGCTAAAGCTTGTCACATTATGATATGTGTTGCGAGGAGCAAGGAACGAGGAAACACGGCATGCTCCAAACTCTTCTTTTAATTTCAAAAATCCAAAGGGGTTAACAGGAGCACAGTACATGTGGGTAGATGAAAAATCTCCAACAAGAATTAACTCAATAGACTGGGGTTTTAAACTCAGGATTATTGGGGAAACACAGGTGTATGGATTTACTGACTTAACGAGGACATGGAACACATGGGGAAGAAACTAGACACAGCTGGAAACCAATTAACAAATCATGGAAGACAGAAACTGTGTCACAGGGCCAAAAACACAAATTGTCAAATTCATAGTTCTGACATAACAGCCCCTCCCGAAAGGTGCGTCCTCGCATCGTAGTAACAACAGAGGGAGGTGTGGGGGGGAGCTTGGGGGAAGGTTCCGTTGGAGGACAGATCCCAGGCAGGACTTGTGGACTGTCGGGCCCCAATGGAGAGGAGGGAGCTTGGAGCCATGGTGGAGCCGATGGGTCAACGGGCCAAGGCAGAGTCCAGGCCTCGGAGGCAGGAGGTGGAAGTGAGGGAAACTCTGACCATGGTGATGCTGGAGGATGGCAGTCCTGTGGGGGGCTCGCACTGCAATGATGGTGGGCTGAGGGTGAGCAGAGGGGCTGCCAGAAGACAGTAGTGGAGGAGACAGGAGTGGGTGGGAGGGGGTGGATTTTCTAGGAGAAGGCACTAGAAGGCACTTTCTAGGAACAGGCACTGGAGGATCAGAAGCCCCCTCGGGGCTGGACGAGGGAACCAAAGACAAAGGAGGGCTAGACAGGACCAGCGGGGACGACGGAGAGAGGAGAGGGTGCAGTTCATCTTCCAGTTCTAACTCCCCGTCGATGAGATCATCCTCCTCATTTTGGCCCTTTTGCCATGCCATATCCAACTAACCCTCAGCCGCGGTGCAACTCCTATCCGCACTCACCCCATCCGTGTCATTCTCCCTCATGGCACTGGCTCCGCGGCGATCCTCAGCTCTCTCGCTCTATGCAGCGATGGCTTATTGGTTGGAGCAGGCACGGGAATGCGCTCTGCACATCAGAAGATGGTGGACTGGGCTCTGGCTCCGGAGTGGATCCTCCATGGGGCAGATGGTAAGAGGCAACCCGTTTCTTGCCAGAGTTCACTACACGAATGCAGCAAATTCCTCCCCTAGGTCCAGTTAGTATGTATTTTAGGGAAAGCTGTCATTAAGAACACCACCATTTGCAAACCTTAGCAATAAATGAATAAAAATTGTTTAACCAGAACATACATTTTGGTCCAAAAATAGCAAAAACGATTACTTTATTCAGCATTTATTCGATTTGGTGAACTGAATGATTTGTTCCCGAACCGGATATCCAGACTGCTTTGTATTGAACTCTCTCTCACAACAGATACGGAAGAGAAGACAATGCTGAATAAAGTCGTCGTTTTTGCTATTTTTGGACCAAAATGTATTTTCGATGCTTCAAAAAATTCTAACTGACCCTCTGATGTCACATGGACTACTTTGATGATGTTATTCTTACCTTTCTGGACATGGACATTATACCGTACACACAGCTTCAATGGAGGGACTGAGAGCTCTTAGACTAAATCTAAAATATCTTAAACTGTGTTCCAAAGATAAACGGAAGTCTTACGGGTTTGAAACAACATGAGGGTAAGTTATTAATTACATAAATTTGCTATCTGGGTGAACTAACCCTTTAAGTATACTTAAGTAAAGTTCAAGTATATTTTATACATTATGTAGCAAGTATACAGAGATCAGTGTTCTAGTAGTATACTTTAAGTGTTTCAAAACTCCTTGGGACTAAATTGGCCAACTTTCTAGTGTATATAAGTATACTTTTAAGTATACTTTAAGTATAACAGTAGCAAACATTGAGTACACAACTAGTTTACTTTGTAAAGTATACTTAAAGTTTGTAGTTTGTACTGCAATTATACTAAAAGTGAACTTATAGGTATACTGACAGTTTATTACCGTATTTTCCGGACTATAAGTCGCACTTTTTTTTAGTTTGGTTGGTCCTGCGACTTATAGTCAGGTGCGACTTATTTTTCAGAATTAATTTGACATGAACCGAGAGAAATGAACCAAGAGAAATGAACCAATAGAAAACATTACCGTCTCCAGCCGCGAGAGGGCGCTCTATGCTGCTCAGTGCTACTGTAGCCTACTACTGAAAGCGCCCTCTTGCGGCTGTAGATGGTAATGTTTTCTCTTGGTTCTTGGTTTTAAATAAATGCGACTTATAGTCCAGTGTGACTTATATATGTTTTTATCCTCATCATGACGTATTTTTGGACTGATGTGACTTATACTCAGGTGCGACTTATAGTCCGAAATATACGGTAATTAAATACTTTGTTCACTTTGAAGTATAGTCTCAGTTAATTACTAGTTTAGTAGTTATACTGCAAGTATACTCATAAGTTTTATTTGAATGAACTTTACATCATACTTTAAGTATACTACTATGTCACTGTTTAGGTTTTAATTTGCATATATTTTGTTAAGTACAGTACAGACCAAAAGTTTGGAAACATTACTATTTTTAATGTTTTTGAAAGAAGTTTCTTCTGCTCATCAAGCCTGCATTTATTTGATCAAAAATACAGAAAAAACTGTAATATTGTGAAATATTATTACAACTTAAAATAATAGTTTTCTACTTGAATATACTTTAAAAAATAATTTATTCCTGTGATGCAAAGCTGAATTTTCAGCATCAATACTCCAGCCTTCAGTGTCACATGTAACATCCAGTCTATCACATGATCCTTTAGAAATCATTCTAATATTCTGATTTATTATGAGTGTTGGAAACTGTTAATCTATTCTCAGAGTTGGGTTGGGAGCTGGGTTTATACTACACAAGCTATGATGATTTCACCTTGATATTTTAGCGCGGATATATGAATACCACATTAAACGTGACCTGCTAACATTGATGCAACTTTGCTTCAGGGAAATTTTTTAACGAAACTTCCCAATGGAAACCTCTACAAGACTCATGGCTGTTCACACTTACTCTGTCTGCCGTGCATAAGCAGTCCGTGTGCGGTGGTGCAGAAGCAGCATGGACTCACCCCCGATTTCCACTGCATGTGTCAGCGGCACGTTACCTCTCCGAGGAGGTTTTGTTGCATCCTCCACGCGGTGTCAACTCACACCAGAAGCGGACCCGAAGTGCAGCAGTAGCAGTGTTGCCACATTGGAAATGCCCAAGTATCGTACCAGAAGATCAAAATTATCGTATTTGGAAGAAAATTATCGTACACGAGTCAAAAGAGTTATTTATCTATTCTAAACCAACAACATTTTGATACGACCTGCAAATTACCACAATAGATAACAAGTCGTATTGATGGACGGAAGCAGTGAGACAAAATACTATCCCTTTATTTTCAGTGACTGTCTCTGGCGTGGCGCATATTAAAACATATTTAAATGATTTTTAACACTTGCTTTGTCGCATCCAGTGAAGAAAGAATTTAGCTGTTTCTGCGTGGTGCAGTTAACTCCACATCTGAGCCGCTGTCATTGGAAGACTGCGTGTTGCCAGATGTTGAAGGGGTTCTTTCTGTCATGGACCGCAACTAGTTCAGGGCACTCTCCTGCAATCCTAACACACTCTGAGGTGCACACGAACACATTTAGAGTGTCTGTAATGAGCCGATTTCGTGTATGAGTGAAGAAGCCCTATGACTGCAACTACCATCATTTAAATTTTCATAAAATTCTGAAATTATCGTACATTACGGGATTTTTTCATTATTGAGTGTACATCGTACAGAGGTAAAAATGATCGTACAAATACGATAATTATCGTACGTCTGGCAACACTGAGCAGTAGGATTCGCGAGACCACGTGATTTGCCTGTCCAACATTACAGTTTATGGTCCAACATTGTTTTTCTTGATTTTTGTGTGTTCTAACATGGTTGGCTGAATGTTAATGTTTTGTCCTGTTTAATTTTGTTTTATTCCACTCTTACAACTCCTGCAATTAAACTCCACATCACGTCCTTTTTGTAATTATCCTTGTAAAAAGGATCTGTGGTGCCATATAATATTGTGAGGTTTTCAACTTTGAGGATGAACCTCTCGTCATCTATTTCTGGCCTCCTAGCATGAATATAGTAATGTCTGCACAGGATGTTTATTTTGAAATGTACATGATTTTTTGACTTCTATTTTGAATTTGTTGTGCGGTTTGAAAACGGCATGCGGCAAAAATACGACTATGCGCCATCTGTAGCGAAGCGGCGCAGAGAGCCGCTTTTGGGATGCTTATTAAAAGTGCTGCGGCGCGTCTGGTGTAAACACGAGCATTGAATAGAGTGGCCGCAGATATGTGCAGTGGAAATCAGGGGTCATTGTGCTTTCACACAGGATGCGTTTGAACTCCGCTACTGATCTGCGGCTGTTTAGTCCACAAACACAACATTTGTTCATTGTTTTGATTTCATATCATGTAAAAAAATTAAAAAAAAAACTTTTCAGCATTGTGATTTTTTTATTACAGAATAGTAACAATCTTTAATAATCATATTAGTTTAAACTCAATAAACATAAGCAATATATATTTCATGCAAGCGGCAAAACATTTAAACACAACATTTAGCCCACTTATCTTGTTAGGATGTTGCAAATATTTAAAATTAAAACACCACTGACAGAAACAGTCGACTCTCATGCTTTTTGAATTTAAATCTTTATTACAAGCAATCCCACTGGTCTTAATGAACTTTGTTTTTCTGCTTCCATAAAAGTGCATATATTATGTTGCCTCGTTTATCTAAAGGTGCTCTTTTTCTGTTTTAAACCTAGCCAAAAACCCATGTGTTGCATGTCCCAGCCAACACACCCATGTGGGGCCCAAAGGGGTTGCACCTGGGCTGATATCTGGGCTACCCAACTGGGACCCAGCTAATTTTGTCCTCAGTTTCCATGGTGGCCCCACATGGGTTAGCCCAGATGGGTTGATTATGGGCTCTTGGTGGGCTCCATATCAAGCCCATATGGGTAGCCCAGGTAGATCCCATTTAGGACCCACAAGGGTCCACCCATATGGGTTAATGATGGGGCCCGGATTGTACTTATCTAGGGCTCTTATGGGTCACAACGGATATATATATGGGCTACCATATTTTTTGGTTTGGGTTACCTTATTGTACAGTAAACCCCTAATGTTAAAGGTATTCAATGAATAGAAATCAGTAGTAGTTCATGCTTTACTTTATTAAGCAATGTTTAATAATAATTTGAACATGACTATTAGTACTTGTACATTTACAACTTTAGAAAACACAACTATCTAAAGAAAGAAAAAAAGGGTTAGTTCATCATTTCTGTCATTAATTACTCACCCTCATTTTGTTCCAAACTCATAAGACATTCGTTCATCTTCAGAACACAAGTTAAGAAAAAATGAATGAACAATCATTGTGCCACTTTTTTTTTATTCCCTTTTTCACAGTTCAAACAGATGTGTCAGGTTACCCTTTGGTGGCCCAAATCAAGTCGATATAGATTAGGGGTTTCCTGGAATACTCCCAGCACTGCACATACAGGCTACATTTTATTCTAGCGTCATGCATTCTTTTTTAAAACACTTTAAACTAAGTAAAAGTCAAGTATACTTAAGTGCAATTTTAAGAGGAAGTACATAAAGCCTATTTCTGAGAAGTACATAAAGTAAAATAAAAGCATACTTTCCTATATTTAGTTTAAAAGAAGTATAATAATAGCACACTTGAATAAACTTCTTTTTCGTAAGGGATGTCCTAACTCTACAGTAAAATGTACATTTAAGGAAAATAATATGATAAACATGTCAGCCACAATAAAATAAACGAAAAAACTAAATACCAATTTTTTTTCATATTGAGTTCTCCAGTTTGCTCCAATTGCCAACAATGTTACTCTCAGTGTCTGTTCAGAAAAAACAACCAGAAAAATTATAATAAAAGCAGACAGCAGTATGGAATACCTTTAATGCAGCAAGGTTGAGCCATATTGATTATTTTCCAAACAGGACTGGAACATGTTCAAAGTAAAGTGCAACACTGTATAGATGAATTTAGATAGAAAATATACATCCATAGTCTCAGTGTTTGACGGCACACAAAATATAGCTTTTGCTCAGTCTTAATGTCCTCTCCATTACTGTTCTCTACTTTCATTTTCTTATACCTTCTGGACTTAGTAAAGATTTTCTCAGTATAATTCTACAGGTACAGGAGTGTGAGTGAGACTTGACTGCTATATAACAAAATAAATCACATTAATTGGGTGTACACAATAAAGATAATCAAATCACAGTAAAACAATATTCAATTCAATATGGCACTGTCATCTTTATGTAAACATAGTCAGCACATTGAACCCAATGAATGAAGTGAACTATAAATGGATGATTTTGAACAAGCAAAAATCTCACAAATCAAAGATATTTGGGATATAGTTTTATATACATAGACCCAAAACCAGTCATCTGTTGATGAGAGTCTTGAACAAGGACTGGTGGATATTGTCCTGCTCCACTTCACAGAGGCTGAGTGAAAGGGGAGTTGATTAAACACTAATTTATGACACTTTATTCACCAGGAAGAACAGCTAATTTCACACATCATTATGCTATTTTTTTGTTACTGCACATGCGCAGTACTTTCCAGTTTCGGTTTTCAATCCAATCTAGTGCATACTTGTCCTCTCGCTCGTATTACAAAAGGAATAAACCACCCCTTACAATCCGATCAAAATTTTAATCGGATCTGTCCAATTCAATCCGATTGACCTGTTTACATGTAGCTTTTTATTTTGTTTGTGCTTCTAGTCCTATTACAATCGGATAAGTACGGTCCATGTAAACGCAGCTGGTGACAACAGTGTGAAATTCTGAGTTTTTATCCTCACAACACAACTAACAACTACCAATAATGACAAAACAACAACAAAGGTTTAAATAAAGTCAGTAAAAAGCAAAATGGTATTCCTAACCACATAATTTATTCATGCTGCAGTGCATGCTAGGAACCCACAAACCCCTAACATCTCAGCAACATTCTTTAATATGGAATTCTTTGTTTTTCCAGTATTTGGGGATTTTGTTGGGATAACGTGTTTTGTATCTATTTCTTAGTATTTATGACTCAGAAGTTCCATTGAAAAATTATGTGAAAAAGATGACCTTGTTATTGTAAGTTGAGGACAAATCTATTAAAACAAGACCTGGGAAGATTTGAGCTGAGACGTTTGTTAAAGGGTTAGCTCAAATAACTAATCAAATTATGAATATTTCTGCAAGGAAAGTAATCTGACATAAGTGATGATACTAAATGAATTCTGTCTACACTTTAGATCAAGGTTCACCTATTCTCCAATATAAAAACTCTTCAATGCAGTCTGTCTGGTCCTTTTGCATTTTAAGTCTGTGCATGAATCTTAGTATTATAGAGAGACTATTCACAAGCATACATGTTTGCACCCCTTTCATCTCACTTTGAACACTTGCTGAGAGCATTTGCTGTGTTAAGCCACTTCACGAGAATCCTTTCATAAGAGATAATAAAAAAAATCCCTTTTTTCAGTATTGTACTTCAGCAAAGATAACAGCAAATGGGTGTTCAGGCATTCATGAAAGTGCTGTGCTGGCTTTTGAATGAATGATGATTTTAGTTTTCCAATATTGTAATGTTGTTTAAAGGCAGCATTGTATTGATATTTCCAAGAAATATTAAATTTATTGATATTTCTCAAACATATTTCTCAAAGTATTACATTTCAATTAAAATAAAGATTCCATTCAAACTTAAAATTAAATAGAAATGCATTACAATATTTGCATAGTAAAGTCTTTCTGGTGCTCTTTCATTGTAATTGGCCTCTTTTTCAAGCACCAGTTTTAGCAGGAAATGGTAATATTTCAACTTTGTTGTTGATGCTACATTTCAAATGTAAAAGAGCACATACACCCACACAAACAAAGTCAATAAAGAAAGAAAAAAAATTGTCTCCAGTGGTATGTTTTGCTGTCGTAAAGGCACACTAGTAACAGCAGAGTTGCACAACATTCCCACCACATCTATTTTTCATCAGACAACAACTTATACATATCTCAGGCTGATATCTATATATATATATCAGCCTTAGTTTACAGATGCAGCCTGAAACTACAAGATATATAAATATTATCCACATAAACACAGTCCAAAAAAAGGGGGGGGAAATACATTTATCATGAACAATCATGTGATTCAATAACAGCAGAATATGAGGTTATACTGTACTTGTCTTATCAGACATGCATGAGAAAATCAGTACTTTGCCAGCCTACACTGACATGCACGTTTTAAGAGTCTCTTAGGCATTTCATTTAGTCATGTCAAATGGCACTGATGATAAACGCTCAATCATAGGAAGGTAGTTCATCCCCTTGAAACAAAAACAGAGCACACAAGTGCTGAAGATCAAGAAACACCCTTGTCTTCATAACAGTAAGGTGGGAGGTGCTTTCAGTTTCTGAATCAAATTATGAATCGCAATGTCTGCAGACAAATGAAGATACAGAGCCATGGTAAGATCTCTTAAAATCAAGTGGGAAACAGGCCAAACCAAGATGAACCACTAAGACAGACAATCAAGACCTCATAAAGTAGAAAGAAGGGCTATCAAGGAACTAATTAACACCAGGGCTACATCTGAAATCTGAAACTGCTGCTTTCTGAGGTTACATTTTAAGGAACCAAGACATACCCAAATCCAATGTTAGCTTCACTTCCTGCCTCTTAAGATACCTTCTGCTGAGCAGTTTTTGAAGGCAGCATAGATACAGCCCTTTCTGCTGTTGCTGTCCTACAATCCTCCTATGCATTCAAATCCATGACAGATGAGCTAAAATAAATAAAGGCGGAGTCTAAAAGTTGTGGGTGGTGGTCAGTTGGTGTGTTTGACCAACTTAGTTTTTTCAATCAACTTTTCAATCAAATTTTGGTTTCATTTCTAGTGTAAAATTAGTGTTGTCATAATTTAGTTTTCACCATAACTCACTCTTTTTTTGTTTATTAGTAACTGCCTGATAATGCAGTGAAGCATCCAGTCAGCAGCCTCAGTTTACAGATGCAGCCTGAAACTACAGGAAACCAAACAACCAAAACTTAGACGTAAAGTCTAACAAGAAAGAAAATTGGGGACGTGACAACAGCTCTCTCAAGTCTCTGGAATATTCAGGTTTGTAGATGGCACAGGTTCACTGACCTGACAACCTTGAAAAAATAAATATATATATATATATATATATATATATATATATAAAAAATTTTTTTTTTTTTTTTTTTTTACCATGATTTTTGGTTCTGTTCAGTTCTGGTGGCTTGGTAAATCAGAGTTTGCGATATGAAATTTAAAATGCTATTTTATAAAACTATAGTGCCCTTTAATTAAAACTCCAGTACACTTCTGTACAATGTAATAAAACATGAATTATCATATACTTCAAATTTATTTTAAGAGAAGTATATTTTTTTTCTGGATTGGCAATTATTTAGTGCTATAATGTCTTTTTCATTCATACTGGAGCGCAGAAAATCTACATATTCATCATAGAATTAATAAAACCAGTGATGCTCCATGTATTTACAAATATAGCATCAAATAGCATTAAATATGACATGTCTGTATAATATGGGTTCTTTTATTAATTTGCTGGGTTTCGTTTGTTTTACGGAGGGCTTGGCTAAACAGGCAATATAATAATAACTACTACGCCTTCATTTAATTATACAAATGTCTATAAAAAAATGACTGTAAATGAAAATCAGGTAAAACCCATAGACAGATATTACATGGTTCACTACTGGGGTGGTCAGTGATTGATGGGTTCACAGAGAACATTACACTATTTTTAATGTTACTTTTCAACTTTTCTACAGATCCCCTAAAAGCCATTGAAATGAAAAATGAAGGTAAAATAATGTAGTTGCAAATTAATGTGAATGAGTTGTCATGTAGTTGCTAAGTTACTTATATTCAGTAGAATGTCTAAAGTAGACTATCAAAATAAAGTGTAACCAAAATAAATGTCCTCAGTATTTTTGGCTGCTACAAATTTAAAGGATATTCCTTATGTGTGTGCAGTGAAAGAAGTAAGTCAGGCATGTTTAAAACATTGAGTATTTTGTAGGTGAATGCTTTACTAAACTAAAAATAAAACAAAGTAAGTTGTTCAAAGAAAAGCATCTGAATATACAGGCAGAGGTGTGGGTCGGTCAGCTCAGGTTGAGCACAGTTAAGTGCCTGCAGCCCATGTGATGTCGGTTCATACAGACTGCATGAGATCAGATACAGAGCTGTGTGGGTGATGCCTTCACAAGATAACAATGATTCTGTGAGAAAGAAGTCAACACATACATTCTCCCAGAGCGTTCAGAGGGGATGATGTTATAATGATGCCTTACCTTTGAACTGAGAGCCGCTCACGCTGGGTTCTTTAATGTGAGCGTTCTGTATCGTCTGTGTGCCTGAGGCTTTAAACATCTCTGGGTAAAAACAGCTGATCCTGGACACACATAAAAGACATCTGCACAGATGTTGTGTTGTGCATACAGAAAATAACCACTTGGTAAAACGGCTTTTTAATAAACTTGTAGCATCCGCTCATGGACAGATCCAGTTTATGGTTGTGTGTGGGCTTCCATCTTTACATTTGATGTTTAACTCTTAATTGGGGATGCAGGAGCTTTATGATTCTTGTCTGAAAACCAAAACATGGGTGGCAAGTGCTTCCTGAGGGTTGCAAACTGCAGTATTATTGTAATCCTAACCAAATATAAGCAATATCACATACTCTTAAGTAGGAGTGTTATATGATTCTTTATCAGCACTACATCATATGCCATTCTGAGTTTAATGTGATCCTATGACAACATCTCATTTTAAATATGTATTGCATTTAAAAAGCTACTAGATGCTGACAGTGCTGCAGTTAGAACTGAATGTACTATCACTGCTCTTTTCTTCTTATTTCTGATTGGTTCCTTTCCGTGGTTAACTGGAGTGGCTTCAACGATACAAAAATGCTCTTGATGTCACAGTATAGGCACTTAATAAATTGATGCATGAATTATTATAGACTCCATGAGTTTACAACTGAACTTAGTGGCCATCTGTGTCATTCAAAAGTTTTAGTAAGATTTTTTAAAGAAGTCTTTTTTTGCTCGTAAAGTCTGACTTAATTTGAAAAACAGTAATTAAAAAGGTATTATTATTATCATCAGCTTTCCTATATGAATATATGTTAAAATATCATTTATTGCTTTTATTAAATATTATATATTATTTTATTATTAAAGATATCTAAACTCTTTCTTTCTTTCTTTGGACCTTTACTGTCCTCTTGTGTCTTAAACATGTATCTGCATGCACACCTACTGTACACATAGGAATGTAGTTACATTTTTTAATCTTCTTATTTTTATGACATTATTTATTTGGCTCTATAAATGCAATATATATATCATTGCATGCATATTATTGCTACTTTTTGCATGTATATTATTGCTACTATTCAGCTTGGAACAGATATAAATATCACGTTCAAATTGTACAAAAACTACCAAAACACTTTACAGAGTCTCAAATCAAGCCATTATTCCAGAACACAAACAGGTAGCATAACACATTGTTTTCATTTGTATTCTTTTTTTCCAAAACAAGAATGACACTCTCTAATGTTAGAATTCACTGCAGTAAATGTCACATGGACCATATTTACATTACAGTGCGAGGTTCCTATTCCTCATGTGTCCACTTCTGTATAGATGAAGTGAAACTGAAAAACAACAGCTACATCCGATTGTTCTGAAATTATTTCATCTTTTAGAATATATCTCAGTATGGTATTACTGTAGAAGCCTAGCATGACCCAAGTATTAAAAAATTGGTCCTAGTGATTGTAAAACAAAATCTAATAAATAATAATAAAAAAATAACAACCCTTAAGTCATGTGTAAGTGTAATGGAGTTAGTCTTGCAGATTGAGCATACTGAAAACACCCTGATATCAGAATCACAGGGTCACCATGAGCTCTACTGATTTGCACTTAATTCCTGGATAGCTTGTCCTTTTTTTGGTAACTTAGTTTGAACACGTTAGGTGGTCATGACATTTTGAGTTCGAGTCTCATATTAAACGTGCATTTAGTAGTTTGGTGCTTCAAAATGTTGAAAAGCTGTTACTTAATGTCGATGCTCGGCTGCAGTCTCTGTTGATATGCGAGTAGCCCAGTGTTGTTTGGTGATGTGAAAAAGGCAAACGCTTCAGTCGAAGCTCTGCTTTCTCAGAGTGTATCAGGAATACAGTACTAAAGATCAGCACCAAACCACACACAAAAGTACAATAAATCTGCAGAAACTAAAAAAACAACAAGCTTTCCAGGTAGGCTACACTACACTCCTCACAATTCAACTAACCAGACTGTGCACCTTTAACATATATAACCCACTTAAAGGTGTTATATAATTTTTATTGTATTGTGTAATAGATGTGTGTAATAAAAACACAGTGTATATATTAACATGAAGCTGTAAAGTATATCTGGTTGTAGGTTTGAGGATCAGGACAGTGAGCAGGGTAGAGCTGTGATATCTAGAGACCGTTACATCACCTCACCTATCAGACTGTCACATCTCTAAATCTAGCCCGACTCAAGAAGAGAAACAAGAAGTTGAAATGAAAACAGGAAAATGCAGGACAGCTCTGGACGGGCGGATCAATGCCATTCACACCACTTTCTGGTGAAACTATTCACCCACATCCTGTCTCGAACTCAGTGGGAGGTTTTTGTTTTGTTTTAAATTGAGAAACCCGTGTCACATGATTGTTAGAAAGCCTTTTGTTTTGTGCAAATGTGGAAGGTGAAGAGACAACGAAATGGAATTTTTATTTTTAGAAAATGCTGAAGAGGAGATTTTGGGATATTTAGTGGGTGGACAAAAAAAGTCTCTAACAAGTGTGTTTGCTGTTCTCCAGACCACTGTATGGAGCGAATACAGTTATTTTCCCATTTTGGCGACGCTCTGTACGGCTTTGATCCAGTCCTTGCGCTCGTCGCCTGTAGCTGCCTGCAGATAGTAGTGTACCTCATCTGACGTGATGATCTCAAAGAGATTCCCATCCACCACCTGTCTCTTGACTGCAGGTGTTTACAAGAGAGAAACGTTTCTATTAATTCATTGTATAAATCCTTAACAATGGATATATCATTATGATTGTTGAGCATTAAAGGTGCCAACTCTTAGGTCTCTGAACCACCAGTTCAGTTTGTTATAACTTTTGAACTCTTTGGCCTTAAAACACAAATCTTAGTTGGTCTGATTACACTCTTTTGAAGTGTACTGTATTCTATTTGGATGGTAAAATGTGTTTAGTCATCATACCATCAGGCACGTATTCCACCGCCGTCACAACTGAGCCACGCAGATGAATGGAGCCGAGAGGATCGTCCTCGCCCTTACAGAGACACACACATGATCCAAAACTGATTTAATATTACATGCAAAGTCTTCAGAGATGCCAGGAACTTACTTTGGTGGGATCATAGTAGTGGATATAAGCAGGATCATCTCTAAGGATAAACTTTCTGACTTTCCAATTCTTTCGCCGGTGACCCTGTGTAGAAAAAAAAGAAATGTCTGAGAACATCTAATATCTCATATGCTTATAAATATTTATATTTCACAAGAAGGGAGCATTCAAATCAATGCCTGCTCAATCAAACAAATGTTTCTTTTGAATTTTAGGGTTGGAACATATGCTTGAGCTCACAGGGTTAGTGAGACACGTTCACACCAGCATTGCTTGGTTGACTGGCGTTCCTTCATCGTGCGTCTGTTCAGTGCTCACCTGCTTCAGCAGAAGGCCCTGTTTGACTATGGCTCCTCTGAACTCCTCCTTCAAGATCACGTCCTCATCGCTGGAGTAACCCTCACAAAAGAAACCACTATCTGCCTGCAGATCAACACACACGCACAACCTCAACAGCAGCTCTGGCGTCACAGACACATGCCCTGTGTATGAAGTGCAGGGTCACCCAGAATGGAAAATATTACATAGCTCTATTCCAAAGCAAAAAGCATTTCATAGAACGCCCTACTTAGGCTCTTCTGAGCATACTTAGGCTTTAGCATATCGCTAAGATGAAGAAAAATGCATTTTGAATATATATGATTATATATTTACAATATACAACACATCGATATTTAAGTTTACATTTCTTTTCTGCAAAGTATAGGGCCTTTTAAATGATGTCTTAAAATACAGCCTATGTAGGCAGCTCCCTGATCTTCAAGCAGAAGGAGCTGGATGCAACATTTTTTAAATAATATCAATCCCCAAATCTGAGTTGTCATGCAGCGTGTTTAGCTGGAGGAGAACTGCTCCATCGACTTGGCTTGCTTCGATGGGGTTTGATATGGGATACTTGATATTCAGTAATATTGTCAATTCGATGGCTCCAAATATGAACAAATCTTCAATTGAACTGCACTGTATAATGACAGCATTGTCTTCTGTAGAGCTGCTATATAGCTGAATCAAGTTTGTTATATAATTGATGAATACTGCAACATTGACAACCGAGTTGAATAGTGACACAATTGTCTTTGTAGAACATATTTGATGAGGTCTGCATTACTGATTCTGTTATTTTCCTGTTTATAACTACGAAGCTGCTTTGTATTGTATACAGCGTTGTAGAAATAAAGGTGAGTTGACTTTTGGAATAGAGCCAGTAACTCACAAAGTAATAAAGAGCCTCAATTTGGTCCAGGAAAACACATTCTGTTCCTTTTTCTGCACCGTCTTTGGACACGTCTCCGGCGGGAAGCAGGAAACCCTCGTTCAGCAGTCCGGTGGCCAGCATCAGTCCCTCGGCTCTGTTTCTGGCCTTCCCCTCAGAAATCAGCCAGTCGATCACTGAGTTTCCTACCAGCGGATCCACCACAAGACATTTACAGGTCAACAACACTCACAAAAACAGAGATTACAGAGATTACACAGAGCTGTTCCTCTGGGGAAAACACCCCGGTGCTGTGTCAAGGCAATACTTCTCCTTTTCAGAAGTAAGACAGGTTTGGACTAGTTTTTCATTTTACCACTTGAGCTGAAGTGAATATCTTACCTGTGAAACAGTGATTGAACAGCCTTTTATCCTTCTCTACCTTCAGCTCTTTAACTCCACTGTCTTGATCTTTCATTAAAACATAGAGCTCACTGCAGACAGACAGAACAAAGACCAACAGGTTTATCATTTACAGCAGGGTCTTTAAAGCTTTACTTATCATCTGTTTCTAGCTGAATGCAGCCTCTCTCTTATTCAGTCATAAAAAGTGAACAGTTTGCATAAGGTGAGCTGAATTCAAAACAGACAAATATTTCAAATCTGTTGAAGCTTTATAACTGAAATCACTGTGTAATAATAATACCTCAGGTTAACATTTTCCGGTAAGCGAATGGATCGGCGCGTTGACTTCCTGGCAAACTTCTTGCCTCCCTGTAAACAGGTGAGGGCTCTCTTGATATCTTTAACCCAAAGCTCCCTCTCCTCAAGGTGGGTCGCTTGAAAGAAATGGTCCTGGTTCTTAGCTGTACTGACCTTGAACACTAGCTGTTCAGAAAAAGCATACGAAAGATATTCATGAAAAACTCTAGATATGTCAGCAGTATACTGGTATTAAAGATGTGTGATTCCTTCACCGTTCTTTTAGTGAAATCCTGGCACGGGCTGGTCAGTCTCGCACCCTTCAGAGGGATCATTCCCTTCGGACTGTTGTCTGTCTTCTTCTTGTAATACTCAATGGCATCGTCTGCTAACACCACCCACAACACCTTCCATGAGTTGAGCACAGTCCCCTGCAAAACAAGAACCTTTCAGCGCTGTAGCTTCCTGAAATGGCCAAAGCAAATGCTGAATACAAATGCAGTAGTAGACTTGAGCTATAAACAAATCCCCAGCTAAAAGAAACATATTGTTTGATATGAAGCATTGCATCAACACTGGTTGAATTTCAGTATGCAAAAGAATTTCAGTAAAGTGGAAACATTCAATTTAGGCCATTTTCAGTTCTGTATTTCAGCTCACACACACAGTTGTGGGTTGATTTGTACTATACTTTCAGATGCAGGTCCCAGTGCTTCTCAAAGACAGGAATATTATGAAATGCTATTAGGGGTTCAATCCAAATTGTGTGAAAAAAATGAAATGTATTAAACATGCTCCAAAAGGAGGGTGTTTCCACTTCTATTCCCAAAATAGAACAACTTCATGGAAAAACATGACAAAATATCAGCACTATCAACCATGGTATTGTCATGGTGCATGTTTAAAAACCAAAAGAGTACAGCCTGCCTTGATACTTGTAACTAAATTGTTCAGTGCACTGCAAGATACTGCCAAAGTCTCAAAAACTTTAATTAATTGATCACCTAGCCAAATGCTGTTTTGGGTTAATCTGAAAAAAGAAAAAAAAATCTATAATTTTGTCTATATACATTCATGACTTTCTAAAACATCCAGGTTATAAAATGTTCAGTTTTACAACTGAAGATGGTGTTTGGATGAACACGGAAACAACTTGCCGTTTCTTTTCACGTAGTCCAGTGATTTTAAATAAAAGAGTTTTTTTTTTTACTTGGCAGTAAAATATCCTTTTAAGGTCACCAGTGAAATTGACACTGACACATTTTACAGAAAACGTAATGCTCTATAACCCTGAAGCACATCATAGAAAAGCCACAGAATCACAGATGAATGGAGGATAAAGCTCAGTCTTACCTTCTTCACGAGGTATCCTTCTCTGATTGTTGTTGGTTCCATTACTATGAAGTAAAACAGTGAGTCTCGGTCTGCAGGGAGTGGTGAATGTAAGACCCATACAGTTCAGACGAATTTGTGTCTGACGTGTAACCTCAGTTGACAGTTATAGACACATTTTGATGAAAGGGAAGTTGCACACTCTCTGACAGGCAACTTCATGGTCAGCTAGTTTCCTTTGTGTTTTCAGCCCACACACAAATGAGTCAGAGGGCAAACGATATGCTTGTGTTTAATGATAAAGAACCCATGGGCACCCATGATTATATTATGCTTGTCAATGATAGTGAAAGACAAATGACAAAGACAAAAATGTCTATTCTGGTCTTAATTTGAATGTGAACATTTATAGTATCATTGTATTTAATTGCTAGCCTAGAACAGACATTATTTACTATTTACTTTTGCAAAGAACCGTATTGGTCCTCAATAAGAAGGCCCTTACTGAACCAATTTCGGTGCAGCTTCAAGTTATTTTGAAGCCTGCACTCGTGGGAATAATACTTCGACAAACTCATCACATTAGAAAAAACAATACTCTCAGGAAGTTTAATGAAGATAGTTGTAAAGATAGATGTGTTACAAAAGAGTGGAGCAATGCATGTTTGCGGTCTGACTCTGCCTCCGATGTGTTTGCAGGTTATCTACAATAATAAAGTGATGTTGTGACACCCTTTTGAGAATTTAAAACATCATCCGGTTGTTTACTGGACTATTCAATGTATATATTTTTTAAATCAACTAAATGAACAGTGTTTTTCACATGTGGTTTTGAAAGGAAGTGAGAGAGTTGTACCTCGGGACATGAGATAATAAACTTTTATCTTATTGTATCATCTTCAGTGTCTTCAGATGCTGCTGAAAGTGGAAGCTAAACCAAATATTACTGACAAAATAGCTCAACACAAAAAGTACTGAGGTGGAACGGTTGTGACACAGTGATATATCAGATGGTGGTCATACCACTATACTTAGTATTATTATAAAATACATTGTATTGTAATAAATGATTACCAAATCAAATACAGTGGTGTTTACATAGTAATGGTGTGATTTGTATTTTGATACAATGGATTTGATTCTTATTCATATGAGTCTACCATGTCATTTAAACAATGCTGAAAAAAATTGAAACAATCACAGAATTTGTAATGGTTTTACTGGTTATAATTGGAATTGTTTTTACATGTCTAGCACTGTACACTGTTAAAATGGTACAAAAAAACAGCCCTTATTAATAAATTATTAGTAGTCTAGTTGCCTGTTAAGTCTGCTGTCACGTGTCACCGCTTCTGTGTCCAAACGCTTGATCAGATACCACGAGAAAACAACAAAAGGTGCTAATATAAACTTAAAATGTGATTTAATTCTTATTAAAAAGTTATAATCTTAAGCTTTAACTCCAAACTGAAGTCCCAGATAGCCAGACAATGAAAATATAACTATTAAAAAATATATAAAAATAATTTGTGTTTGGGACGCTGTGAGCACGGAGAATGAAGTGTACACCGTAGGTTTGAAAGCATTTAGCTTAAATTATTAATATGAATAAACAATGCTCATAAACGACTGTTGAGGTAGTATTCTCAAGTGAAGCGATTTGAAGCTTGGACCTGGAAACTGCGCTTCTTATGTCATCACTTCACAACCGAATAGAGATCGTGCTCATTGTTACATAGCTCTGTGGATATACTGCACTGCCGCGGCACTTTAAGATATAAACCCAGAATTCAGCGACCGTCAATTCACTTTTGTCTAGTTAATAAATACCTTTAAAGACCATTTAAAGACCATTTGTGGGAAGTCGTGGCCTAATGGTTAGAGAGTCGGACTCCCAATCGAAAGGTTGTGAGTTCGAGTCCCGGGCCGGCAGGAATTGTGGGTGGGGGGAGTGCATGTACAGTTCTCTCTCCACCTTCAATACCACGACTTAGGTGCCCTTGAGCAAGGCATCGAACCCCCAACTGCTCCCCGGGCGCCGCAGCATAAATGGCTGCCCACTGCTCCGGGTGTGTGCTCACAGTGTGTGTGTGTGTTCACTGCTCTGTGTGTGTGCACTTCGGATGGGTTAAATGCAGAGCACAAATTCTGAGTATGGGTCACCATACTTGGCTGAATGTCACTTCATTTTACTTGGCCATAATGTCAAAATCAAATGAAAGAATGAAGGTGTTTCTGGCCAGAAATACCAACATGTTCTGTGGCTGTACTGGTAGCACATGTGCACAGATATTTCCGTGCTAATCTTGCCATAAACGGAAACCTTTCTTCATTCGTTTTCCACCAAGTCAGTGGTCCTCTTCCCCATCGATGGCCATTTCCTGCAGGTACATGGTCATTTCTGACTCGACCTTTTGCTCATCAGTGAGCGTGGCTGCAGCTGCTGTTCTCTTCACAAGGTAGACACAGTGGGGACGCCGGCATCTGGTTCCTCTCCATCTTCTCCAGCATGTGAGGGACGTGGTGTTGGCCTTGGCAGCGACAGAGCAATCTCTCTAACAATCTCTTCCATATGGTCCCCTTGGTACCTTGGGTCTAGCAGTGTTGCTTTACGCATCATCCTCTGGATGGTGTCATCACCATATCTGCCTCCATCTGCTCCAGCATGACACGCTCCAGATCAGCTGTCAGTTTGGAAACATCACCTGACTCCTCCAGCACACTTTCTAAATGGGCCAACATGAGCAGCAGTGAGGACAACGTTATGTGATTTTCTCCAGAGAGAATGTCTGTAAAGTCCGCTACTGGCTTCAGCGTGTTGTTCACAGATTCCAGAACACTTGTGTCTTGCCATGTCAGCTGGGGGAGTCAGCGCCGACTTTTGATTTGGGCAAACACACGTTTGATGGCTTGCTCCTCTCCACCATTTGCTGTTTTGAGCCCCATCATGTTGCACAGTCCTGTCAGTAAAGCCGCAGTAAATAATAAAATACATATTAAATACATTTTTAATAGTTCTTAAATAATTTTTTCATTGCTAGATAACTGTTTTAAAAATGACCGTGATCAGTGAGTGATCAGGGAGTTTCATTTCCAATTTCTGCTTTCTGCAGCTCACATCGCCTTAACCAGCTGTGCGAAAACGCAGTGTTGACTGCCCGGAAAACCCCAAAAGCTCGGTCTGTGCTGGCCATCTGTTGCGCAAGTGAGTTGTTTAAGGCCAGGTTCAAGTTGTGCCCAAAGCAACTTAACCATGTCCATTTCAACTGCTGGATGGCTGCAACAATATTCGCCCCATTGTCGGTAGTTATATACAGCCAATTTGTTTCTCCTGTTGTTTCCAGTCAGTAATTGCCCAAATATTCTACATCACCCAGCTCTTTCGTCATGTAACTTCTAACCTCGTTGAAAAGGTTTGGGATAGCCGTCTTTGAGAAATATTTCCAACAGCATGCAGCATGGCCTTAAATGACGGCTTCTCCACTGTATTGAACGAAACCATTTCTTTGGCCAGGAAGCGAGTTACCGCATCTGTCAACTGCCTCCATCTGTCACTGTCAGTTTTATATTTAGTGCCTTTTGCAAAAGCCCCAGTTATCATCTGCTGACCCTGGCTAGCTATTTTACCAAGGCCCAGCACGTGGCATATTCTGCTGGATGTCGAGCACACAAGTGGTCGTGAAGATTGGTGGATTTTTTGCGTGGATCACACATGAGCAGATCTTGGACACAACTTCAGTCAGGTCCCTTGGCTGCCCACTCTCATCAGGTCAATGTAAATGTCAATGTCACCTTTATTTATATAGCGCTTTAAACAAAATACATTGCGTCAAAGCAACTGAACAACATTCATTAGGAAAACAGTGTCAATAATGCAAAGATGATAGTTAAAGGCAGTTCATCATTGGATTCAGTTATGTCAGGTCTAAATCCCCCCCAAAAAATTTAGCAACCAATACAAACATCATTGAATCAACTCTTTAAGTGGAAGGAAGCTACTTTTTTTTACCCTCACGTGCAACTTATTGGAAAGCCTGGATGACGAAATTATAGTTTTCAAGAAGAAAAAAATTATGTAAAAACATATATTTAAATAAAAAGTGCATAAAAGTGCACAACTCTTCTGGACCCACTTAGTGGCCTTAACTACTATGTACTTACATTTTAATTAATAATTTAGTAAAATGTACTTATTGTGTACATACATGTTTTTACATTGTACTTATATTTTTAAAAAAAAAACTACATGTAATTACATCTGTATTTAATTTCTGTAATTACACTATAATTACACTGTTGACCCATACTTTACACCTTAACCCACCCTTAAACTTACCCATACCTCCAACCCTCTCCCTAACCTTACCCCTATCCCACCTCAATAGCAGCAAAAGTGTTTTACAATACAATATGAACACAATAAGTACATTGTACTTATTTTTTTATGTAAGTACATAGTAGTTAAGGCCACCTAATATAAAGTGGGACCACTCTTCTTAAGTAGAAGAAAGCTACTTTTTCCCCATATGTGCAGCCTATTGGAAAGCGCGGATGAGTCATTAATTGGGAAATAAAATAAATAAAGTAATAAAGTAAAATAAAGAATAATAATTATATAATAAAAAAAAACAATAACTGAAATAACTAAAATACACTGCTAGCAAATATTAGCATCCCATTATTATCCACGGTGAGCGTGATTTCTCCAAGTACAACATGTTTCTGGATCAACATCCTTGTTCTGGAACAACATTCAAATCAACCAATCAAAATTGAGTTTTAGGCTGACAACCACAGTTAGGTGCTTCAACACCTTTGTTAATCAGCTATCATTTTCCACTGATTTTAGAAATAAATTATGGGTAGGGTTAGGTCTAGGGATTAGAGATTGGGTTAAGCCTATATTTTTGTCTTGAACATGTCTTAGTTGGCAGAATCACGGCGACCCTTTATCCACAGTCAGAACACTGTATGTTAAAGGACATCTGTTGTAAAGTTGCATTAATAAATTTGGCAGACACATGCCGATTTATAGTAAAGGAGGGAGCTAGAGAGGAGAACACCACAAAAAGATGAGTATTATTGTTCATGTAACCCTGGGTTAATTTCTACATGATTATTCTTTATTAACGTTTGCATTTTATTTATTTGTTTATTTTATGCAGAAATGCGCTGCTTGGTGATGCGAGTTTATTATTGAATCAAAGTGTACCTGTTCAGAAATGGTCTTGTCAGTAAGTTGTATTTGGTTTAAGGTTATTGGATAAAAACAGCTTGATCCCGCCTCATATCAGTTATGGCAACTGTGATTGGCCAGGGCTAGTGTGAGCGAAGGGGCAGGAAAAAGGGGAAAAAAAGATGTTGTCGGCATGATAACAGAGCGTGCTGTTTTATTTGTGTAAAAATATAGTCTTTACTGCATTGTTTAAGTGTTAAGCTGAATAGTATTCTGTTGTGAGGTCAACACGATCACACAACGAAGTCAACACGACGATTCGGAAGAACTGTTAGTTTATTGCTTGATCGCTATCGCAGTAAATTGGACTATTTATGTTACTGGTGAGAAACTTTACTCAAGTTTAACGTTATCCCTTACATCGGTGTGTATGTGAGAGCATCAAAGGTGTTCTAAGTGATTGCTAAGAACTGTTGCATCGATTGAGAGTGACGGAGCCACTGAGGAGGAATCCAGATAGCGCTCCTAATCGATGAGTGGTTAGGAGTTCCTCTGGCATCGCGGGAACATCACAGAGCTTCCTAAATGATGATGGTTTCATGTGGATCGATCTGACGGGTGACGGGAATCGTTAACCATTGCCATTTACATTCAGGTACCCTTTGTTTATTTTATTTGTGCTCTTATTGAGTGAAGCGGCCATTTTACGTTTCATTCGGCCTCAACGCACACAAGCAACGTTTCAGGCCTGCAACGGGGGGTGTGTGTGCGTGTGTGTGGGCCCACAATAAGTTGTTTATTTTGAATTAGTGAAAGATATAACGGTTTCATACTCTGTGATTCATTGGGTATATTAATCAAGGGTTACAGCTTATATTCTTGACTGAAACTGAAGTTCATTTACATAGGCCTACTTTATTTATGTACTGAGTTTACATAGCTATACCAGAATTTCAGTGGTATGTTGATTTACACTTAGTGAAAACAAATTTGTACTTTGTGTATAATTTGAGTTAATTTAAAGGAGAATCATTAGCCTTATTTCGATGGAAGTTTAAAAGGTTAACCCTTTAAGTGCCTATTGTTGTGCATAGAAGAGTAAATTAAACACTGCATTTGAAAATTGTAATTTATTCAGAAGTTGGTTGAATTCATATTTAATTTGATTCGATTTTTGTTAATTTTTTCTGTTTATTTTTTCCCTTTTAAATAAATCCATTGTATATTTCAGTTATAGTGTGGTCACTTTAATGGAGCAGATAGGTAGCTGTGGTTGATTGATAGTAGTTTTGCAGAGATCTAAGTTGCACTTTGCAAGAGGTGGTGTGGAACCAAGGGTCACAGATTGATTGTAATATCATGTCGAGAGGCAAATAAACGAATCTGGGTTCAAGCGTCCAGCATTCCGAAGGATAGATACATCTAGGACAGCAGGGGGCGCTACATTCAGTATTATTTTTCTAAAAAAATATTTTGTACTAGTTTTGACATTTAGGTACTTTAGAAAATGTTTAAATATTTGTACGAAATATAGGTTTGTTAATCTTCAGTATTAAATTGATTTTAAGAGAAATAACAATAACAAAACATAATGTAATCCATTGAATTTAACTCAAATTTAGATTGTGTGGAAGCAAATGACAAAGAGGTGACTGTTTTTGCAGCGAGGTGGAGACTGTTGTCTTCGTAACAGTAGACCTGCTGGTAAAGAAGTGACAGGTACAAGGAAAATGTGCACGCATAAACAGGAGGGAGAAAATGAGATATCAAAGAAAATGAAGAAACGGAAAAGGGAAGTGAATGTGCTGTTTATGAGAAAACCTTTAAAGGGGTCATATGATGCAATTTTCTATTTTTCCTTTCTCTTTGGAGTGTTACAAACTCTTGGTGCATAAAGAAGATCTGTAAAGTTGCAAAGACTAAAGTCTCAAATCCTAAAAGATATTCTTTTTCAAAGTTAAGACTCTGTCATGCCCCCTAAAACGTCTCATTCAAACACGCCCCCACATCACTGTGTGGAAATATTTGCGTAATGCCACCCAAATGTTCATGCAAAGAAAGAAGTCGTGGTTTCAGTAACACAGTTAGTGTTGAAGCAGTCATGTCAGGGAGATGCTGTGTGTATTTAGGTGAAAGCAAAAGCACTTTATTTGGCCTTCCAAAAGTAATCTTTAAGATTACTTACAACAGAACAGCAATGCATTTTATGGACGACCCTTTCATGAACCTAGGAGAGGAGGTAATTCTGACTTTGATACGACAATCTGGCGCTTCTGAATCAGCTACTGTAAGTATGTTTTGTAATTAGTTATAAGTATTTGCTATTGACTGTTCAAATGCGGAGTTTTGCACACCATGTGTGTGTGTGTGTGTGTGTGTGTGTGTGAGAGAGAGAGAGAGAGAGAGAGAGAGAGAGAGAGAGAGAGAGAGAGAGAGAGAGAAAGATAAGGCTCACAGTAGAGTCAGCTGTCTTAACTGTCTTTACATTTATTTTAAAAGATGAAGCTGGCGATTATGGAAAGAGGCATTATATTTCTGATGAGGGCTTGCAGTGTTCAGCCAATCACAATGCAGTGGGTCAGTTGGCCAATCAGAGCAGACTGTGCTTGTCGGAAGGAGGGACTTTATAGAAAATGACACGTTTGAGAGAGGCGGGGCATAGAGGACCTACAATAATGCACAGTATTTGAAAAATAATGTGTTTTTTGAACATTAAGCATGTCAACATATTCTATTACACTAAATTCACAAAATAATGATCTTTAAAAAGCATCATATAACCCCTTTAATTATGTCGCATGGCCTGAGCCTAAGGATTTAGATATTTTTATATGATGGCCATTCAAATAATAGGGTTGTATATGTGGCTTCAAAATATTTTGTGGGTGTATGGCCCTATGTGTGTGTGTGAGTGTGTTTGTGTGTGTGTGTGTGTGTGTGTGTGTATGTGTGTGTGAATGTGTGTGTGTGTGTGTGTGTACAGTACATGGTACTTAAAGGTAGTTAAACATATATTGTATTTGATGCATGAAACATGCTCAAAAAAACTAAATAGGATAGCCTACCATAATATTTTGACTCCTGTTCAGTGGCAACACTGCAAAACTGTTCACACCTGATATCCTTGAGCAACAGAAGCTTGCTGTACTGGAAGGCACTTAGTTTGACAGAAGCATATTTGAATGATCAATGATCTAAAAACCTGAATGCTGCATGGTGTTAATCTGAAGTGGGCTCGTGATCTCATTAGATCGCACACACACGCGCTTGTTCGGATTACTCTTCGAGTGCGGATTATGGACAGGGACAGCACAGCAGACATGACTTTGGACGTGCCTTCTGCGGTGTGGCTTTTTTACACGTTACGGCGTAACGATTTAGTTCAGCCTGAAATATCTTGACCTGTTTTCTTGCACCTGACTGCCTTCTCCGCATCATCTGGCATCATGGCTGACATACCCCAACTGATTAAAGTCGGCGTCTCGCTGAAAACCACTCCGAATAACGGACCAGTCTACTTCAAATCGGACGGGACGAGGTTCGGTCAGACCCGAACCATCAAATTACTGACGGGAACTAAATATAAGATCGACGTGATCGTTAAACCGGGAGCGGTGGAGGCGACGTGAGTACATAGCAATTTGATAGTAATTCCAGAAATTGAAAATATATTGGTTTTCTCATTTTGAACTGAAATTCTTAGTTTTGAATAAAGCTTGGTTTGCATCAGCGTTGAAAGATAAGATGCACTGATGCATTTCAGTGTCTGAGAAATATTTTTAATGCCTATATGAATAAATAAACGACACCTTTATATAGTGATGCAAAATTAAAAATGGACGTGTTACCATTTTACAGCACGAGAGTATTCTGACATAGCTTTTACAAGACAACAATGCTGAATTATTATTGTTGGCTATGGATATCATTTTACTGGTTTTGGCATGGTGAACTGATTATAGTAAAAATACATGAAATTAAATGAAAGCAACTGTTATACATAGGGATGTCATGATTGTGGGGCTTATCCTGCAGGATTGTGTCTACATCTCATGCACTGACAGAGGGAGCTGACAGATTGCTTCCTTTGCCAGTCAAATCCAGACGATTAAAGCATCAGCCATGTTTGACTGGATACATGTTGTAATGCATGAAGTATTCTTTTTTACATGTAATCCTACACATATCTAGGCAAAGATGTCTGACAGTTCGAATAGACATTGTGATCTGAATTTCTGTTTAATTTAGAAGATGTATTCGTTATGTATCATATGCTTAAGCACAGTAAATGACTGATATTCAGAATGTGGTATAGGTTTTGTTAAATCTTATCATAATGTAAACATGCAATACTCCTCTGTAAGCTGTCACATGTCTCAATCCTCAGATCCATGACTATCGGCGGAGTGACTTTTCCGATGGAGCAGCAGTCGAAAGACCCTCAGTCCGTAGTGTACACTGGCATGTATGACACTGAGGGAGTAACACACACCAAAAGCGGAGAGAGGCAACCTGTGCAGGTCAACATACAGGTGAGAACTGACAACCTGAGAAGCTGAAGGTCTTTTAAATGGGTTCACTTTGAAGCTTATCTTAGAAGTAGAAAGTAAAGCAATGCAGCTCACTGGGATTCCAAACTGGGAATATATTAAAACAGCCATGTGACTAAAAATAAGAGTTTCTTCTGATGTGTGGTTTCTGTGCTCGACAGTTCACTCAGGCAGGGCTTTTCGAGACCGTCTGGCAGGTCAAGTTCTACAACTACAACAAGAGAGACCACTGTCAATGGGGGAACAGCTTCAACAGCATCGAGTACGAGTGTAAACCCAACGACACACGCACCCTCATGTGGATCAATAAAGAACTGTTTCTGTAAAAGAGTCTATGGTTAATAGTGAGTGAAGACAATCTTAATCTGAGCTAAACGACACACTGTCGTTCTCACTGAAATATGAACCAGCGGTTCCTCATAGTGTAGGGATGCAGCCTTTCCTGTTAGTGACGATTTGTGATGGAGTGTGAGATTTGTTGGATTTGTCTTGGTGCTGCTGGAAAATCAAAGGAATGTGTCTGATGCAAAATAGTAGCACTTTACCCTGTTTTTTGTAGTGTTGTCTCTTTTGCCGTTTTCCTTCCAGTTGTCTACCTCAGAAGGACCCAGTGATATATTTACAGTTTACAGATTTTATATAGATTACATGTTAGAATTGTTAGCATGCCGTTTGTTAATCCAAGTAAATGTAGCATTTCTGTCAACATTTCTAGTGTGTCTTTTTATGAGTGTTTTGTAATGGTGCATTGTGATTTATGTGCAATAATTGTAAGTTGGTTGTATTTTTCCATATTTTTTCATTTTTCAAAATGGTAGCCTAATGTTCCTTAAAAGAAAAATAAAGTGTACCAAAAATGAGATGTGGTGTGTTAACTGAGCAGTCTTGGACTTACACACGTCGCATGCATGCAGACCCCAGGGTCACTGCAGAAATACCCCTAGTTATTTAATTATTTTAATTTTACACATGACTGATCATCCCATAACTGGAAATGACTGCTAATTGAGGGTTACCAAGATAAAGCAGCACTTGAATGTACAACTGATCCAAACATGCAGCCAACAGGTGGCGCTGCAGCATAGTGTTTATGAAATATCTAGAAGACTAGGTTTTAGCATAATCATAAAACATTTTAAGACCTTAACGTCTTAAAGGGTTTAAGGAATCTCAATTTCACAGGTTTTAACAAGTTCAACAAATCTATAGCCTACATATCCATCTCACTGAAGTGCAAATAGTTTAATATATATATGATTACATGACCAAAGACCAGTGTTGTGGGTAACGCATTACAAGTACCGCGAGTTACGTAATCAGATTACTGTTTTCAAGTAACTAGTAAAATAACGCATTTTTAATTTACAAGAAAATATCTGAGTTACTCTTTTCCCATTTGTTGGTTGAAAGCTCTTCTGTCTCCATGTTCAGAGAAATTGGTAGTAAGATGTTACTTTAGTTCTAGAATAAATGTGAACATGCATTAATTCATCTCACTCAAAAAAAAAAAAAAAAAAAATAAAAAAACAGATTTAGTTTTTCTGAAAATTAATAAAAACAGATAAAAGCAACTCAAAATATGACGAATCAAAGTTGCAATAATTGAATATGTTAAATAATGCAAATATCCTTTATGTGTTCAATCCCATTTTATTAATCAATTTGCTACTGACCTTTAATTCAAAATTGCACAAGACAAACTAACATTTCTTCTTTTTTATTGCTGAAGAGTGTTGTACTTTCTTTTTCTGTGTTCTACTGTACAGACGTGAATTTACATTTCCTTCAGCCTGAGGCTTTCGGTGTGAAAGGGCTGTTACGTTTGCCAAAAATATAATTTTTATATTATAAGCAAACAAGCAAGCCTAGCCCAAATTGTAAAAAAGTAACGCAAAAGTAACCTAACGCATTACTTTCAATAAAAAGTAACCAAGTAACGTTATAGTTACTTTCTTTAGGAAGTAACACAATATTATAATGCATTACTTTTAAAAGCAACTTTCCCCAACACTGCCAAAGCCAGTGAGTAAGAGTGCCAAGAGTGAGTGAGCGTGAAGGGAGGGAGTGGAGCAAAGGTTTCCCGTATGTAGTGTACCGAAGCACCGCCCATCAGCGCTTCGTTGCCCCGCCTCTTATGCGCGTCGTCCAATAGCAGCGCGCCTCCTCCCTCCCTCCCCGCCCTGCGGCGCTTCCTCGCCTCGCTGCTGCAGTGAAGCCCACGGAAACGGACGGAAAATAGGTTACGCTGCTGCTGTGTCAAAACCAGCCTTTTCTTCACAAAACAACAAGACCAAGAGCAGAATTTCCCTCTTATTTTTGTGCTGTCATTTACTGCTGTTCGTTTCCGAGGGCGAATTCCGTCGCGCAAGCAGCAAAATGGTAAGGAACACAACACGACACGTTTGCAGCACTGTAAACAAATACCACATATCGTAGTGTCAGATGCTTCCTGCAAACCCTGGGCAACACATTCAACGTTTGGCTAAGCTGTCATAGCATGAAGATTTATGGGTTTCCTATTGTGCATCTGTCAGGTTGAGTCTGTTTTCATGCAAAGTGTTTGTAAAATGAGTGTTTACCTGAGCTGTGCCTCGTTTGATGCTGTGTGGCATTTAAAGTTACAGCCAGAGCTATCAAGTATGACAATACATATATACACCACATTTATTACAAGAATCAGACATTTCCATTACTATTATTCTATCAACAGTTTGATAAATAAGAGAAATGGATACTGTTTCAAGATGTTTCATCTCACCTATAATCCATCTTTATAGCTATTCTTTGAATGATACAGTTATCCATACAATGTATCCTGCAGTGCTACATCTCTACATTCAGCACTTTCAATAATTACTACCAAACTGCTTCATGCCCACATAACAAATGCAGCATTGTGATGGTATCCGATGGTAATACTGTGATATTGGATGATTACGACATTCATGTAGTGTTTTACAAGAAAACCATTAATACTATTGAGATCCACGGTATTGCACCATCATCACCAATGATGTAAATGTCTGTTACACCAGAAATTCAGTAGTGAAGTCTTACACCAGAAACTCATTACACTTAGTTGTTAATGTGATGACTTACAGATTTCAGTGTAAACCAACAAGAAGATGGCAATCCAGAAGCCTCACCTGTACTCGCCTTTACCTTGGAAAACAGCAAGCTTCTAGCTGATCGTTTCATTAAAGTTAACTGGAACAAAATCTAGGTCTGCTCTACAACGTTCTGTTCCAGGTCCTTAGGGCTTCTTCATTTTATTATAGTCGATGTCTTTTTCTGGAAGAGTCTTGTGACAGACTGAGAGCCGTTGGGAGGGGTGTCGGTCGAACACTGCCATGCTGTCAACTCGAGGTCAAACTGCAACCCTGAAACGCTGAGTTTGTGTTATGACATGATGCAAACGAAAACTAGGCCTAAATATCAGTCTTTATGGAGAGTGATGCGGTGCTGCTTATTCAGTGCCTTACAAAATGCTCCAGACCCTTGACTACTGGTAATTCTTTCATTGACTCTATTACAAATATTGTGTTGGTATGCCTAAAGAAGAAACGGTAAGCGGTGTATCTCTGTAGTTATATATGCATTCTCCCACAAGGCAATGGCTCTGACACATTTCAATATTTTGGAGGACTTTGATGATGCTGCAGTGCAGAAACCTTTGAGGATGAAGCATCAGACCGAAGCAGATTGATGAGAAGCTGCGTCCATCATAGCTGGCTTACACTTTGGTGTTGAAATCTAGGCTCTGTCCTGGTTTCTGGTGATGATATTACAGCTAGAGAACTGCTTTAGTTCAGTATTTCAGCAGCTACAGCCCTAGGCAAACGTCTTCTGCAGTAATGGCTTTGTATGGCCTTGTCTTACAGAACAGTGTGATGCAGAGCTCTTGATATGTTCAGTGGGATCTGCGATTCAATGTGACTATGTACATATATGAGATACAGCCTACACTGATATTTACAGGGTCAATGAAATCAGTTTTCCCCCATTATTTTTTTTCTGTTTTATTTTTATGGATTTCCATTTTAATGGTTAAGTAATTTCAATTATTCAAAAAGTATGTCCAATTAATTGAAATAATGAAACTTATATGATTTAACAGTGGTTTATTAAAAGATGAACACATTTTTAGGGCCCTGTTGAATATTGTATTTCCCCCCAAAATCTTTTTTTTTTTTTTTTTTTTTTGCTAGTACTGTTTCTGTCTTAATTTAATGGTTTAATTACATTTTAATTAAAAAAATATGAATTAATACATCTTTAAACATTTATTTATTTCTTTGTTTACTTACAATAGTAGTAAATACTACTACTCTTTTCTCAGAAATTGTGCTTTTTTTAAAAAAAAATCTGGATTTATGATTTAAGTTTAAATGTATTATCATAAATAGTTGTGGTGAAATAAAGGCAAAAACCAGCAACAATTTAATTTAAAAAGAGTGAGAGCTTACTTTAAGTACTTCTATACCACAACAAAACTACTGGCTTTAATAAAATTATTAAAGTAAAACAAGAACAATTACACAAATTACAAGCATATTCAGGTGCAGAAATATAATAATTAAGTGTAAAATAACACCGTAGTACTCACTGCACTAGTTAAATACAGATCAACCTATGTTAAAGCTGTGATGTTATTTAGAAGCAGGTATTTATTGGCTGCTGTCACTTTAAGACCAAATGCACTGACCTAGGTCTGCACGATAAATCACATGTGATATTTAATGCGCATCTTGTCAGTAAAGCCGGTTCTGTTATCAATCTCCATCACCTGCGTGCTTTCACATGGAGCAGCATTAACTACACAGAGCCATTGTTCATGGACAAGCTGCGCAAAACATAAACATAAATATGATAGTGGTTTTGTGCAGTGTGTCAGTGAACAATGGTGTAAACTGGCAAGACAAAATGTGCAAATGATAAACTTTAACTCTCTGATCGTTTAACTTAACAGTTAGTCTACGAATCACATGCGTGCCGAACTGTGCAGCCTGAAGCGTACAGATCCCAGATCATCTACAATCCGTTGGATTCCAAGATTCCAAACAATTCTAAGGTTTTCTGCATCATGGAAATAATAGAGTCTTAGATTTACTTCAGGCCCTAAATAATTAGTATTAGTATGCCTGCAGGGTCAAGGTTTCCTAGAGTTTTCACTGGACGTCATATAAGGTCTGGTACATTGCAGTTTTTTCTGTTTGAGAACCACCCACCTAGACAGGAAGAGTCTGTCTGACATGTAAAGATAATGTTGTTCCTGTGTGGAGCTGAGATCAATAGGAATGCTAGCGGCTGGCTTTCTCCAGGTATTACACACACACACACACACACACACATCAGTCAAGAGGAGGCCTGCACTCAGGCAGTGTACAGCTGTTTGTGAGCATTAGTCATTTTTGTGGGCATTGTGAAGAAGAATGAAGAACGATCATATCAGTTCCCTCTCCTTTATTACTCATACTTGCAATTTAAGCTTTAGTAAAGAATAATAATTTTTAGTTTTAGGGCTGATATTTTCAGTTATTACTACCATAAACAGGTGGTGTTACGTGGATATCAGAAAATATTTGTGCTAGTGCTGGGCGATAAAAATAATAATGATAAAACTGCGTGATAAATCAATAACAAATGTTCGGTATATGTAATGTTTATGTTTATTTACTTAGGTCAAAGTTCAAACGGCAGGGCAAGCTCACTAGTGAAGATAGTGTCAGTCATGCAACAGTAAACAGTGCTGTGAGATCAGTGTGAAGCTCTTGAATTCAGCCAAGAACACAAATGATTCAGACACAATGAGACCGTCAGAAGGCTTTTCAGTCTACAAATCACAATCATTTACCATGGATTTACTGTAGTAACACTAACAGCACCATGGTATTCTGGGACAAATCTGAAATATTCATATTGACTTTCATTATGTTTGTTATGTAGACAATGTAATAAATGTGTTAAAGGAGTAATGGTGTATAATCACTGTATTTTAGGGATGCACGATATATCGGCCACCGTATCGGTATCAGACGATAAATGCTCTTTTTTTTCTGTTATCGGTATCGGCTCGATAAGAAAATTTGTCCGATATCCTATTGAAGGTTTCCTCTGTCCAGTCTAACATCTCCATCTCAAACCAGTTCTTTGGCCTCGGATCGTATTGCTCAAAAGAACATCAAAGACAGAGCGTTATGAATATGAGCAGCTGTAAGCAGCATCTCCAGCCGTGACACATTTGACATCCTCTCTATTCATTTTACCCAGTGTTATTGAAGACGTTTCAGCGAGTTTTGTTTGTGTATTCATGTTTGCTCTGCAGGGAGCAAGGTTGTGCGTTCACTGCGCAGTGCATGTGTTGTGCGGTCTAATTGACTCTGAATGGCGAATGCATTATTAATAAACTGCTCTGAGTGTTTGCCTCTTAGGTCTTCCAGACAATGTTCAGCCCACGAAAGAGTTCATTTACATCTCACAAGAGCCCACTAACGATTCAGGATTTCATTTAAAACGCCATCTTTTCCTGTCTTTTCTCTCCTTTCTGAGCCGCAGTGCTTCTCTTTTTCTTTTCTACTCGTGGATAGTAAAGTTACTGTGAATAATCACTGGTGTCAATTGTTTATTTTGGACTCTGGGGATCTGGTATTAATAACCCAGTCCCACTCTTCAAAAACACTTCAGATGCCATTTTACTGCGGCTCTGCATTTGCATACACTGCATCTGCTTTTCACAGTCAGTTTCGTAGATCTGTGATGTTTCATCTCTGAGGATGCAAGACTAAACCACAAAGAGTCCTGCACAATCAGTGGATTTGCAGTGTAACTAATACATGTTCTGTCATTGTAGAAAGATCATGAATCTGAATTAAAGCTGGAAAACTCTGCAAAACATCTCCAGATGAAATTCAAGACAAAAAGTTTTTTAAATAATAATAAATAAAATGAAATAATATTCTAAATCCGTCTCGATTGCCCACCCATCCGTCCCCAGCGCGGGTGTCTCTCGGGGTCTCTGAGTCCCTCTCTTTGTATCGCTGCTGTGGGGCTTTAGCTCGGGCTGCTGGTCACATGATCCGTTCACAAAGCCCACGCTCTCTGCTGCAGATACACTCACACACATCACACATTCACCCTGACATAGCGCTCGTGTTTGGTCAAAACACACAACGAATCCAGACTCGAAATGTTTAAACTCCTGGAGGCTCAGTGCTGTGACAGAGACAGAATGTGGACCTTTGAGCCCTTGAACTGAATTTATAAATAATAAATCAAAGCAGATGGAGATCCGGAGAGTGCAGTTATTTAGTATTTCATCTTCTAGAACAGAGCAGCGTTTGGTTTGTGTCGCTGCGATCACAGGTGATGCACAAGTATTGTTTTAAAAGACAGAAACGAACGTCAGTATGGAGGATTCTGTGGGGGGGTTATTTTAGTTGTTTTTTCTATAGTTTGGAAGAATGAAAAGACGTTTCAAAATAAGCTAAATAAGGGCATCAATGGTAGGCTAGTTTTTTTATCATATTATAAATATGTTGATTCAGAGTTGGCGTCGTCTCTTCACAGGTGTTGTGGACATCTGAAATCTTCCTAATGGTCGACTCACTTTGAATGTCTCACAAATTGCACAGTGTTTTTGATCCCTAAAATATGACGCTTATTTATTATTATTATATAACATATATACCTGTATGAGAAGAGGTCGTGTAGAAAGTTCATGAAATCTGCTTCTGTTCTTCTTTTGTAGGGAAATGAGGCAAGTTATCCCCTGGAAATGTGCTCGCATTGTAAGTATAATTACATTTCTTCCAAATTTGCATACAATACTTTCATTTTTTAAAATGCTAATCAAACCTAGATGGTGATTGAAGCGTGGTCACGCTTCCCTGAATCACTAGTTGTGAAACAGATCAAGCTAAACATGATGAAGTGAAGCTTGTCTCCAGAGATGCTGAGGCTTATGTTTAGCTCTGAAAGGTTTTAACTGGTTTTGCTTCCCTCTGATGTGTGCGAATGTGTAACGCATGCAAAACAAGCAAGAGATCAGGAGCGTCTGCGGTAGGCCAGGCCTGGGCTAGTTAATATTTGTCAAATCTAACCATTGCTGTGCCCTATTGAAGATGTCTCATGCAAATGACACGCGCCATTCAAGCAGCAGATCTCTCAGAGAGAGGAACAGAGAAAGAAACGAGACACTAAGAGCCATGGTTGGAATCAGCAAGACTTTTTTGCACTAAAGTTGTTATTCACTGATAATTGTGAATTGTGTGAACTTGAGAATCATTCCTTGAGTCCCAAAGTGATCCAGATCACTGGACTAAATCTACACGAGCTTCTGCCTGTATTTTTGTGTCTGGAGCCTGTTTTCTTCTTCTTCTTGTTTTGCATTTGGTTTGAATGCTCACTCCTGGATAGTTTCTGTATGTCCTGGTGTTTGGTGCTGTGCTTTTGATCACATTTCTGATTTTAAGCTTTTTTTATTATTATTATTTTACCATAGGCAAGTTTTGATTGTTTCGTACATGAAACCTGCAAGACTATAAGAAATTCTGCTGTAGTAAACTCTAACTCACAAAAATGCACCAGCATCTAGTAATCTCTTCAAATCTTTATACTCGTTCAGTAGATTTAGAGTTATTATTTTAGAGGCTGGGTTATGCAAATTACCTGCTTAAAAGTGTGTATGTGGAGTAGACATGTGCCGGTATTCAGTAATGCGATATATCATTATCAAGGGCACTTCTAAATACCGTGAATAATTATTTATTACAAATTATTCAGAATTTGGAATTCATTTTAAGAATACTTTTCCCATCAACTGGTCAAAATGCACAACACGGCTGTATGCTGCTTGAAAGAGTGTGCGCTCTGAAACAAACACAGATGATAAGCACATGAAGAACACGTGAGAGACCACATTCACTCTCTGACAGCAGATGGCGCTAATCTGCAGAAAATGAAGTCCTTACTCTGGAAACCCCATAAATAAAGCAGCTGCACTACTTTCTAAAACCCTTCTATAGCCATTCAGATTTGTGTATTCGCTATGGTGTTCATCACACCCAAATACTTAAATATTTAGACTAAATAGGTATTCATTTTCAAACTTTTTTAAACATTTTAATCTGGACTACAACATGCCCTAGATATTCTTTATTGTCCGTTCACACTTTACATTATGGCTTCATTAGTTAACATTAATCTTAGGTATTCCAATATTTAATAACACGTTGTTAAACTCAAAAGTTGCATGTGTGTTATTTAATGAGCTGACATGAACTAAGACTTGTACTTTTTAACAAAGATTAATAACTTCTTTAGCAAATGTAGCTATTGCTCATTGTGAATGTTAATGGTTAACTAATGAAGTCTTATTGTAAAGTGATAACTATTGGTCTTTATAGTTCTTTTGCACTTTAATCTGTGTAAAACTTTTAACTTTACATATTTTTCTGTATTGCTTTTATTTAAATGTTCAGTTCTTTTTGGTTATAAGAAAAAAGTTATTTAACCTGTCATACTGTATTATGACTTTTTTCAAACTACATTTCAATACATTTTAATCGCAACAGGAAAATCTGATACCGGCATATCCCTAATACTAGCATGTGGCAGAGGCCATAAGCATCCCAAGCTGTCGAGTGACACAGACAAGCTTCCATAGTCTAGTACTCCAGCTGTGTTGGCTTGTAATATTTTGAATGTGTGATTTATTTATTTTTTCCCCATCATCAGTTTTTCTTTCAGTGCGTATGTGCTCTCTCACATCAGACACTCGATAGTTTGACCTCCTGCGACTGTCATGCTTTTAACATCTCAGCGCTTCTAATTGCATTAATTACAGTTGATCTAATGCTGGTGATTCATCATCATCACTGATCTGAGCGTGGAGTTGATGGACATTTGACCGGCAGTGTAAGAACAAACAGACATGTTGTTGTCAGAGAGTTTGCAGTGGAGTAAAGAGCTCAGAGCTGGGAGGGTCATGTGACTGAATCTGAATGAGCTTATAGTTTGATATTCAGAGCTCAGCAGTGGTATTAAGCAGCGAGGGGGATCCGCATGGCTCTTCGGTACAGTGCGATGGGCAAACCTCTGTGTGTGGTGACCCGAGCGATGCCAGCGCGAGCCAAGGATCCCGTCACAGGATGTGAGTGTGTCACGCTTCATTCATTCGTCTGCGCTCGACGGTATCTGTTGTGTTGTTTGGCTGAAGCACAGAGAGCGGCTGGACTGGGTGGTTTTGTGCTCCGACAGACGGGCGAGTGTTTGTTTCGTGTGCTGGATTCAAGTGTTTGCTAATGTTGTCTATGTCTGTGTTTGTTGTGTGTGTCTGGCGTTTCCTCTCGGTCCACGCCAGTCGATGCTGATGAGATTAAAAGGCTGGGAAAGAGGTTTAAGAAACTCGACCTAGATAACTCGGGATCCCTCAGTGTGGAGGAGTTCATGTCCTTGCCCGAGTTACAGCAGAATCCACTGGTGCAGAGGGTCATCGAGATTTTCGACACGGACGGCAACGGAGAGGTGGATTTTAAAGGTGAGGCATGCCAGAAATCATTTAGCTGCACAAGAATCCAAACGCTTTCTTCATCTGAAGGTGGAAGTCCTACTTGAAATGCATCTCATGAAAACATGCGCAGGGCACATTTCACCCCAGAATCATCATCATTCTGTGAGCGTAAATCTATATTCTATACATATTTTATATTATTTAGTTGTATATTTATATTTGGGTGTATTTTAGGACTATGATTTATTTTAAGCATATTTGATCTATTTTACATGCATACGTTCACAAAGGTGAGTCTTATTAGTACAAACATCTTTATAACTTAAATTACATTTAAATGTCATCTAAACCAGCATAAAGGAAGTACAACAAAAATACAAAGATGTATTAAATATAATAGTTATTTGTATTTAATTTTTGTAAAGGGGATGATAGCTTTTGCAATAAAATAAGAAGAATTGGGAATTTGGCTATTATTTTTATTTTATATTGTTGTGAAATGTCATGCTTTGATGCACAGACTTCATGTTTAAAAGTTTCTTAAAATAGGTTCAGTTTTTGATTTTTAATATATCATTTTGATTGTTAGGGGCCTACACAAGCAGATGGGTTTAGTGAAATACATGTAAAGATTTGAATGCATTGCATAATGAATCTAAGAATTCGTCTTTATTGAATGTTTACTCTGAGAGCACTGCATCACGTGTGCATGAATTCAAGCTTGCAGCTGTGAAATACTTCAACAAATGAGCTTAAAGAAGCTCAGACCTGTTGCATCACATCGTGAAAAGAAGCCCTTTGTGTCGTTTGCCAAGAACGTTCACATTCTCTCACACTGATTCTGTTCTGATTTAAAGATCTCTATATGTTTTCAGAAAGGTGATTATAGTTAACTAAACCATTTTATTTATTTATTTATCTGACGCTTTTATCCAAAGCGACTTACAATTGCTATATATGTCAGAGGTCGCACGCCTCTGGAGCAACTAGGGGTTAAGTGTCTTGCTCAGGGACACATTGGTGTCACAGTGGATTCGAACCCGGGTCTCTCACACCAAAGGCATGTGTCTTATCCACTGCGCCGACACCACCCCAACAAAAAACTGTTTCATTACCTGTTAAATTACCCATTACCGGCTTAAATGTTGGTAATTTATATAATGTAAATAAATATAATGTTGGCATTTATATAGCGCTTTCAACAGACCACATGGCCATTCAAAGCGCTTTACAAGTTGCCTCACGGGAGAAGCCTCATGTTACGTTTGTCAAAACATCCCAGATCAACACTGTTCATGTACCGCAGGGTACGATTAAATTAATGTACAGTTAGCAGTTTAATATAGAGAGCCACTGAAGAGCAGACCTTCGTTTATGTGTTTTTGACTTTACATGATGTGAGAGCAGTTCACTGTTTAGATTTGTAATAGCATTGACTCTTTACGTTAGCTGGTTTTAGCCAGAGATGCCTTTCTGAAGCACAAGATGACATTAACGTTCTGCTTAAACAGATCAAAATGGTAACTTAATGAAAGTATGACAACCAGAAAACAAACGTTTTTGTCTTCATTGGGATTTGGGGTGAATGTTTTGGGGACTTTTTTTTATGGTTTAGGGAAATGTAATCAAATTTATTCCATTGCCCATCCTCTCAGGATATCTGGAATCAGTGTTACAAGGACGCCAGGCACATCATTTTTCCATTTTTGAAGCATAAACCCCCAAAAAACGCTGTTGTTTCTCTAGATGTTTCTCTATGGAGCTGAAACCTACAGATGTCCGCGTTACATTCCCTGTGCAACTGATACTGGACTGCCATTGGCTCACCTGCGTTCGAGGGGAGGGGCTTAACGATAGATGATGTCGTTATGAATATATAACAACCTCAATCTCAAACCTAGTACAACAATTACACACTGTTGCCAATGGCTGGCTGGACACATTATGCAGATAAAAAGCATGTATGTGTGTGTGTGTGTATATATGTATATTTATATATATTTTATTTCAGCTAGTTACCATCTCATTTCATTTAGGTTAACTTTTTAACTAGAACTGAAACTAAAAAGATAATAAAAGCTATTGGGCTAATGATGTGGTTTTGTGTGTAGAGTTCATCGAGGGCGTCTCTCAGTTCAGTGTGAAGGGTGATAAAGAGCAGAAACTGCGCTGTGAGTACAACACACTTCACCTCTGATCTCACATCCCTCCGCTTTGACTCGCTCATAACTAGCTGCTTTTCTGGATCCAGTCGCTTTCAGGATCTATGACATGGACAAGGACGGCTACATTTCCAACGGAGAGCTGTTCCAGGTGCTGAAGATGATGGTGGGCAACAATCTGAAGGACACTCAGCTGCAGCAGATCGTGGACAAGACCATCATCAACGCTGACAAGGACGGGGACGGGAGGATATCCTTCGAGGAGTTCTGTGCTGTAAGTCTGGATGACAGTCTTTATTGAATTAGAAATTATACAATACACAAATATTTTTTTTTCCCCACATTAAAATATTGTGATGTTTAATATCATGCCGATTCTCACATGACTAGCCTAATGTACAGGAAGCGGTGTATTTCATGTAGAGATCTTCAGGAGTGAATGTTGTTTGCGTCCTCAGGTCGTCGGAGGTCTGGATATACACAAGAAGATGGTGGTGGATGTGTGAGCGCTTCCCTCTCCATCTCTGACGACCTGCTCCAGACGTCCAGCAGATGCTCTCTATGTGTTTCAGTTGAAGTGTTGAAGTGTTACTGAACTCCAGTCTGCTTGATCACCTGCTGTAGCACTTCATGGGCTTATGAACACTGAAAGAGCATCTCGGTTCAAGAGGAGAGAGCATTAGCTTGTCCATATTTATTTCTGTTTTTTTTAATGCTTCTTTTTTAATATTTATTTTGTGCCGTCTTTTTTTTTTTATATATATATATTAAGTATGATATAATACGTTTGTGTAGGGTTTGATGTGCCAAGCAGAACAATGTTGTTGGCAGTGTTGGCTTTCTTCTGTGATGTACACTATTTCTAGCATTTAATCATGTTCAATAACTGTTTTTGTATCAGTGGTGATATAACGTTTATATTGTTGGAAAGTGCATCTTCAGGTCAGAAGCGTTGAGACGCTACAGCAGAAAGTTACCAGGATTAAAAAAAAAAAAAGATTTGGTCTACTTCACTAACACAGATATCTCTCGTCTTAATGACACACTCACAGATGAAACCGCACACGGTGACCGTCTCATCTGTGAGAAGATGCAGCAGGATCTCAGAACGTCTCTCTTTTATAAACTATTGTTGCTCAGTGACTTTTAACACATTTAATAACTCAAGTTTTCGGTTTTGAACAGCTGAACCACTAACGAACCTGTATTCATTCAGAGGTGTTGCTCGTGCTATCTTTCTTTGAATTTAAAGACGCTTGCTTCGATAGTTCGTCTAGTGTGGCTGAAGCGTCCAATCATCTCTAATACATGGATTATTTTCACCTCCATCTTTTCTAACGGCAGCATGAGATCTGTGTGCTTTGATAAATGTATAACATCCACATGAGAGCTTTAATGCATCTAAACGCTCGTGTATAAAGATGGGTATAATCAAGTATAAGACTGGAGCTTCAAATAAAGACTGAAGGTTTACATGCATGACAGGAGCAGAGTAACCAAACGCATCGCCGGCCTTCTTCCTCCCATCTCAGCATTTCAACATTATAGGTCAGTAATATTGATACGTATGAGGCTTCTGCTGTGCTGCTGTGCTTTAACTAGTTCCTTTCTGCATGCTTCGTTTCATCTATTGCATTGGTTTACACTTAAGCTGTGAAATTTATAACCGATATCAACAGAGCCATGAAATGCATTACATATGTTGCCAAATTAGAATCAGACAGAGGAACATTCTTTTCAGATTCAGTCATATTCAGCTCGCATCATTTGCCCCTTTGTTTTGTAACTCCAGATCTAACCAGTTTTTCATGCTTTGAGAAAATGGGTTTTCTGCAGTTTTGGTGAATGAGATGGTGTGTCGCACGTATGAAGGCACATGAAGCTCGTCGGTTATGGGATGTCTATTCTGCACGCTGCATCAAATAAAATCAACTATTATGGGATATATGGACTACTTGATACTGTATGAAACAATAAAAGTGTAAAACTTGACTTATTGGATCCACACGTGTCTGGTTTCTGTTTATTCTCTGAGCTCCGCTGCGTGAGAAAGCAGCGCTCATATCATTCATACATACAAGCCAATATTACACTAAAAGAGTAAGTCATTGTTTCTGCATCAGTCCATGAGCTGTGTTTGTTCATGTGTTAAAACCTCTCGGCTGCACGGCTTGCCACCGCCCGAATGTTGCCATACACCTTTGATGGAGGACTTCCTGTGAGAGATACAGAAAGCAGAAAGATTTCCTCTTAGTGTGATTGTTTTTTTCCATTCAGATGCAAACAGTAGGCATTAAGTTTTCACTAACCGAGAATGAGGTTGCATATTGCTGTTCGAGCCATTTTGATATTCTGGAAAGATCCCAAAATATGAACCTTCCTGTACAGAAAAACTAAAAAAATTAAATCATGCAGTCGTGAAGTGTACATACAGATAGCTTGAAATAAAATTAAATATGACACGTTCTCAAAATAAAAAATAAATAAAAAGTGCATTAATATATTGCAATATATTACATCCCTTAAAAATGAAGTAAAATGAACAAATACATAGTAAATATTCATGAAACTCGTCAAAAACAGACTCAACAGAATAGTCCACACAAGCAGTCGTGTGTTTTGAGTGCACTCACGTGTCTGCGAGCACAATCCTGGTTTTGGTCACGTTCTCGATGGTGAACTTGGTTTTCCCTCCTTTCCCTGCGATCCTGCCGATGGCTCTGGACAAGTGATCTCCTTTCAGAGGTTTAACTGCAAACACACAGACGGAGGAATCAGCTGCTGGACACAAGTCTCTCTGGTGAAGGGCCTGAGGTTAAAGACTCACCGTCTGTGACATCAAACGTCTCCAGAAAGAGTTCATCTAATCTGATCAGAGCAAGAGCATCCTGTGGAGAGACATGTGATACACACATTACTGCACCCTCCAAACTCTTAACAATCATTCTGCAACTGAGAATTAAATCAGAGCTTTTACATCATCTCGGTCTTAATGCTTTCACACTCGCAAGCGTTTTGAAACCACATTCAATGACAGGATCTTCAATCTCTCACAGAAATGAGCTCGGTCACACTCACCTCCACCTGAAAGCCCAAAACAAACGCCTTCACAAAGTCAGCGGCTCTGGTCAGAGCGCCGATGTCTGATGTTTCTCTGCACGTCTGCAACACAACAGCATTCATTCACTAGAAATGATCTGACATTACTGGAGATGATCATGAACCTACAGCGACTGCCAGCACTTACCTTGATCTCCACGTTTCTGGTTTGGAGGTTGAACCGCACTTGGAGCTGCAGATGTTCAACGATGGGGGTGAAGATCTTCATCCAGTTCTCCTTCAGAGGAGTGTAACGGTGAGCAGGAACAGGCACCCTGCGCATCTCCACCGAGCCGCCCTAAACAACACAACACTTTCATTAAAGCCCACTGAACATCAGACAGCAGACCAGGAGACTCAGACTCAACCCTCCGAACACTTTTGGGACATGTTATCCTGGAAGAGATGCAAACGTTTAAGTAAGGGAATTAAACTATTTCTATTACAGATACAGATGTGTTGTTGTTTTTAAGAAATAAAAATGTAGGCACCAAAACATTTCTGAGCGATCATGATGGGGTTAATATATTGGTAATTATATGTTCTTATAAATATCATACAACAAAGAGAGAGAGATGGTTTTTTTTTATGTGGTTCATGTGTAATTTTAAATTTTAAAGAATTTCTTTATTCCAAAATAGACAAATGCTGTAAAAACATGGCAATAACACACTAAACTCGTTCCCTCATAAATGAGAAGCTGCTGATCAGACACAGTGCGTGTTTAGTTGAATCATTTAAGTTAGTTGAGTCTATTTTATAAGGCGACCCTGTAGAGGTTCTGAATGCGCTATTTGGGTAAAGGTTGAGTTTTTGACTTGTGAAAGAGTCGTGTATTAAGACTGCATTATAAAAGCTCTTCTCCAGATAGAGATCAGTACCGTGAGCTGGGCTCCAGACAGCGCGGGGAACTGCGGTCTCTTGGCCGCTGCTGCGCTCTCCTCGGGCCGCATGTCCACCTCCGCCGCGTCCCGCTTCCGTTTATGACTCCTCTTTGATGTGACTTTCTCAAACGAGTCCGTGTTTCCCTCACAGTCCTCCGCAGCAGCGCTCACCTCCGCCTGAGTGACTGACACAGAATCCATCGAGAAAGAGACCCGACACTAACGTTACAGTTCAGAGATGTTTACCACGAACACGTGGCTTCTGCCATCTTACAGACAGAAGGGACCTCATCGCTGCCCAACCAGTGCCACTATTAAATGAATCGAGTCGTTTGTTTCAATGTTAGCTGCCATAATAATTTTAAATTAATCATTATGATTATTATTATTTATATATTTATATATTAACTTATATCATAGTCTATCCGCATGGTAAAGAATTGTCGTTGATTTTGGTCAGGCTAGGAGTAGGGCTACTATGTGTTGTGGGAGGGTCCTTGTATTGGGAACGCGCACCGCTGGCGCTGACTGCTGAAATCTCTTGTGTTTTCCTCTCAAGCTGAGCGAGTTTTGCTCTTTAACTGAAGGTGAAAGGTTAAAGCATCATGTCTTCAGCGCTGGAGAAGCCGCAGATCATCGCGCACATCCAGAAGAGTCTGAACTACACGGTGTTTGACAGCAGATGGATCCCCTGCAGCGCTAAGTTTGTCTGTATGGGGAACTTCGCCCGAGGCTCCGGAGTGCTGCAGATCTACGAGGTCCAGCGCGGCGAGCTGCAGCTGCTCAAAGAGGTCAGGGTCATTCAGCTGCAAATAATTTTGGCAGCTAACACTGAAACACAACATTAGCACACACTTTATCCAGCCCACGAAACAAACACTCGTTTATTAGCGCGAGCAGGATTAACGTTAGTCTCTTTCTAGAAAAATCCTGGCGCTCGGTTGTCATGGTAACACCGACGCCTCTGTCGCGCGCTCTCAGGATCAACAAGAAGAACCCGTTCAGAGACACATAACATTTCTTAAACTTTTAAAGTTTAACTAACTTTTGTCTGTCATTGGGGCGGTTTTTGACATCAAAAACAGTTTATTACATACGTTATTATCCTTACCATGTTTAGCAGTCGAAATGTGCAGATAGTCTTATCATGTCTTATCAAATATTAATAACAATATATGTAAAACTACTTCCTTTTGTCCTGCAGTGTGATATAAATGTTTTCTAAATATGATGAACATCTCTTTTAGACCTGCACTCTTATTATTTGCTGCTTGTTTTCTTAAATAAAAAACACAAACAAAAAAAAAAACACTGGCTTTCTATTCTTTTTCTACTCTATTTGATTTCTTTTTATTTATTATATTATTTAAATGCCCTTGCTATGTGTACTGTGTTAAGCTGACTGATCTTGTTATATCACTTGTATATCATTGCTCTTTTGTTGTTTTTGTTTGCTTCCACTGTCCTCATTTGTAAGTCACTTGGGATAAAAGCATCTGTAGCTAATTGACTGAATGTAAATGAACATGTCTTGTCCTGCATTCCAGATAGAGAAAGCCAAGCCGATCAAGTGTGGGACGTTTGGAGCCACGTCTCTGCAGCAGAGGCACCTGGCCACGGGGGACTTCGACGGCAGTCTGAATGTTTGGTAGGAGATCGTCTGGTTGTTGTGGTCTGTACTTCAGGCAGCAGTCTGAGATTGAAGCCTTGCTCTGCAGGAATCTGGAGATGCCGGAGAGCCCGGTGTACTCTGTGAAGGCACACAAGGAGATCATCAACAGCATTGATGGAGTGGGAGGACTGGGCATCGGGGACGGGGCCCCGGAGATCGTCACCGGGAGCAGAGATGGTGACTACACCTTACAAATCACATTTAAAAACAGGAACACTTTTGATCACCTTTGATAATCATGTGTGTGTGTGTGTGTGTGTGTGTGTTTTATCAACAGGCACAGTCAAAGTGTGGGACTCCAGGCAGAAAGACACGCCTGTGGTGAACATGGAGCCCATGGAGGGAGAAACCAAGAGAGACTGCTGGACCGTTGCTTTCGGTGGGGGTTTTGTGACCCAATTCAAATTTAGGATTAAAAGCTTATTTTGAAGTTTTATCCTCATTCTGAGTTCTCATGCTCATGCAAACCCTGAAAATATCAATGGAGCATTTCACACTGAGCTTAACCCCGGCTTCTTGCCTTTTATAGTCTGAAAAAACACAGCAAATATGCAAATGAGAGCGTTAACCTGGCGTTGAGGAATGTACAGTGGGAAAGGTCAGCTTATGAGTACACAGGATGTATTTTTAACCCCAGGTAAATTGTGAGCGGTGTGAAACATGAAGCAAGATAACCCTGGATTAAGTTTCCTCGAGGTTTAGAGTGACCAAAGGGTTAACTACTTTAAGTATTAAAAGCCATACTGTATTGTAAAATGGTCATTTCCAGGCCTGGAAACAGAATTGAAAATAAAACAGTTCTAAAACATCCGTATTTAATGCACTTTGTCGATTCATATCTCTATAAATATTATTTTAACTCTTAATGTGTTCAGAAGTTTGCTTCAAGGGAAATCGAAGAATGTCATTTCAAACTAAATCTGTCTGTGGATTCAAGTTAGAAATACAAGCACAGAAGAAGCTAACTACAGCGTGCCGTGTTTTATCTGCAGGTCACGCTTTTAATGACCAGGACCGCTGTGTGTGTGCGGGATACGACAACGGTGACATCAAGCTGTTTGATCTCAGAAATATGGCTTTACGATGGGAGACAAACATCAAAAACGGGGTAAGACATATTTAACTTGGATGTGCTTGGACTCCACTCACGATGCGTCGCGATAAGATTGACCGTTCTGAATTCACAATACGATTTTCTAACCATTTTTTAACTAAATGAGTTTTAAGACATAATAAATGAAAAGGTGTCATTTTATTGTTTCTCAGACAAAATGCTGCACATTTTCTTTGTGAAATTTAAATATGTAAAATAACAAAACTAAACTGAAATTTTAAAATGAATCCCAAATCAAATAAATAAATAATACCACTGTATATTAACCAAAAGTCCAAACAAAGACTCTTTGGACATGCACCATGAGCAGTTTCTGATCTAAATTAGATGGTATAATTATAAGATCTGAAGTGAAAACCACACAGAGCCGAACACAGAGCCGCTGTGACAACCCCATAGACTTCCAAAAGAGCTGAGGAAGAAGCCCATTCAGTTTAGTGTTTCTCAAGAAATTAATAATCCTATGACATTTTAACGCATTAGTTGAGCTCTCAGAAATCTGTGCAGTATGTTTTTTATGAAGCAAGTTGTAGTTAACGTTTATCATTAGATAATAGACAGTTACAGTAGAATTTCAGTTAGATATCATGAAAAACACCTTAATAGTGACTATTACCAGATTCTAGTTGTCATCACATTTTTTGAGGTTTTTAGTCTTTCTGCGATCTTTCTCTAACTGAATGAGTTTCAGTGAAGACCGTTCATGTGAGGAATACAATAAAGAGTTTTGCTGAATGCATTTGGTTTTTAAACTTTTTTATATTTCTTTTTTGTATTTAAATTCCGTATCTGCTTGCCTTTTTTAATATTCACTTATGTTGTATGCTAATGTGAATATCATAAAATAACACTGGGATGTAATCTTAACATTTAAACAAAAATCGAAATCAAGTGTTTGCTAATGTCTAAATATACATGAAAAATTATGACCTGCGATAAGGTTGTTTTTTCTAGCAGCTAGAGTAGACTATATTTATTAAACATCCATATGGGCATCTAGTGGTTAAATCATGGCATGACATGCACTAGAATTAAAAATACAATTTTCTCTATTTTTACACTAAATACAACACTAATTGTAATATTAAATAATAAAAACAATTAGAAATTTTACATTTTAAATGGCCATTCATTGGTTATAATTATTGCACATTATATTTGGTACAAAAATATTAGCTAAATAGAACTGAACTAAACTATAGTAGAATTACTAGGTAACACTTTAGAATAATGGTCCATTAGTTAATGTTAGTTAATTCATTAATCAAAATGAACAAACAATGAACAATACATTTATTACTGTATTTATTCATCTTTGTTAATGTTAGTTAATGAAAATACAGTTATTCCTGGTTAGTTCATGCTAATTCAGAGTGCATTAACTAATGTTAACAAGCACAACTTTTGAAATGAACATCAACTAAGATGAATAAATGCTGTAGAAGGATTGTTCTTGCTTGGATCATGTTAACTAAAGGAGTTAACTAACATTAACTAACGGACCATTATTCTTAAGTGTTACCGAATTATTTAATTGATTAAAGTTACACTTGAAGGTGTTTGGTCACATTTGACTGCCAAAGAGAATGAGAACATATTAATGCTGTCTTTATCACTCCCCAGAATAAAATGTTATTATTGTCAGTGTAGTTATTAATGCATTTTATGAGTTAATAATAACTAGAAGATGCAAATACAGTGAAACTGCTGTCTGTCCTGATTAAACCTATTCAAACAGATGGACAGCGTGGAGTTGTTTGGGCCGAGTGAGAGCTCAATGAAACACGTGAGCGCATGGCAGCGAGATCAAAACATGTCACATTCATATAAACCCCCACCAGCAGCTGTATCAAGATGCGTTTAACGAATCATCACATGATCTTCATCCAGTCTCTTCTTCAAAAGTGTTTCAGTGTACATTATTAAACACTCCTCAGTGCCGTGTAGACCGTGAGTGTTCACTAACCACAGAGCAAGTACACTTCAGCCACAGCAGCATCAAAATTACATCTGATCAATGTCCTTTAGTCATTCACTCTCATCTCAAATGCATTGGCACAATGTTGCCTGTGTATAAATATGCCTAAAATTAAAAGATGATTTAAATTAGGAGACCATAAATGTAACTAGCAGGCTTTGATGTAACCATCAGATGTGATTTAAAATTCTGCTGGCCAGGGATAGTAAAGTGGCTAAGCAGCACATGAGGAATAGAAACAGGGTTTGTGTCCAGTGCAGCGGGGCGTCTGGTGTAGAGAGCTGCTTCATTACAGTTCTGAGTAGATGGAGTGTAACAGGGGAAAACTTCTCTTCTGGACTATTTGTATTCAATTTTTTGTCTTTGGCAGGTGTGCTCTGTTGAATTTGACAGGAAAGACATCAACATGAACAAACTAGTGGCCACATCTTTGGAGGGCAAGTTTCATGTGTTTGACATGAGGACCCAGCACCCCACCAAAGGCTTCGCTTCAGTGTCGGAGAAGGTAGGCCACACTCCCCTCAGCAGTCGTTCATGAAAGGGAGTAGTAGTTAAATGTTTGTTTTTGATTTATGTATGTGCAGAATGATCATTTAGTTTGCTTTCATGAAGTTCCAATAATTGCAGCATAAAAGTGTGATATAATATTTATGCACTATATTCCTCTGAAGCCATGTGATGACTCTAAGGTCTCAAACCAATACATGATGACAGATATTTGAATCCTGTAAGGAGGAACTGTCACTGATTAGTGACTTCAGTTTCTGTATGTTCATCACATGAGGCTTCAGGAGACTTGGATTGTAGCGCATGAGTCACGAGGGACACTCGTATGATATCTGATGATGTCTTCTTATTGCTCCATTGTTTTGACTATTAGCTTTTATCCAAAGCGACTTACATTGCATTCAGGCTTACATGTGTTCGCTGGGATTCTGTAAAAGATGCGAGTGCAGCAGTCATACGCATCCATCTAGTGTGCGTTTACATGGAAAAACTATGGAGAATTAGCACATTGAAATAGAACCATGTCTTCTGTGTGAACAGTCCATTACTCTTAATACTATTTTGGAAGTTTTTAGCATTTGCTTTCTGTATTTCAGGCTCACAAGTCCACAATATGGCAAGTGAGGCATTTACCTCAAAACCGCGACATCTTCATGACAACCGGTGGAGCCGGCAATCTGCATTTATGGAAATAGTAAGTGATTTCTTTGAGCTAATATTTTGTAACATCTGAAGAGAATTTCATTATTTTTCTAACTGTGCCATATTTGGTTGATTGTTCTACTGTCGCAGTGAGTATCCAGCCCAGAGGACTAAAAAGGGTGCGGATGATGTAGTCATGGGCGTAGCTGGCTCAGTGAACCTCCTGCAGAACGTGACTCTGTCCACACAACCCATATCCAGTGTAGACTGGAGCCCGGACAAACAGGGCCTCTGTGTCTGCTCTTCATTTGACCAGTCTGTACGAGTCCTCATCGTCACCAAACTCAACACCGTCTGACTTCACTCGAGTCCACATCTCTGCTGTTATTCCCAATCTGATGACTGTTTACATGCCACATATATATATATCTTAAGCTTATATGTGCAATGTTTTATTTTTTAAGAAAACAATTGTCATAATTATTTGTTAGCTGGTGTTTTTATGCACAATGTGAAGGCCTGTAACACCACGTTAAAGTTATTTTAAGTACAAATAATTATTTTGTCTTTGCAATCTTTTGTCAAGTTAAATGGTGTTTTTCAGGCTGCTGTCTTTCTTTAATGCCCGCTTCTCATAATCCAATCAGTTCCCTGTTGTCCCACCTTACTCTTATTTTTTCATGATCAATATCTTGTTTCACAGTGATCTGCAGTATGCCAGAATGGGTTTTGACCAAACCGTCTGTTTAATGTTCAGAGTGGATTTAAATAAGGACATTCCCAAACTAAACTAAACTAAAATCATATTCAGCACTTGAATCTGAAGAAGTCTTGCAGCTCCTCATATATCCCAATCAGAATCAGACTAAAGATAATTTGATGGGTTATGGGACCCATCAGGTCTGGGATCCACTTATAAACCATGGTGTAAACTCCCAATATAGACATGTCCAGCTAAACCCCAGAACAAATCTCCAGTCAAACCTTTCTTCTACATTTGTATCTAATGTAACCAATGCTTTGGCAATGTAAAGTCTTTTAACCATGCAAACAAAGCTAATAGGATCACAAAACTTTTAGGAACTTGCCAAGTGGATGGTGATTGAGATTATCGAGCTCCAAACCATCCTAATATTAATCCACACATGCCTTTGTTAATGTCATATACATAGTCGGATTATAACATAAGACTTGTCTACTTTGCATAAATCAGTTTTGATACCTTGATAGTCTAATATTTTACCGCAATAAAGCAAAACTGTTGTCAGTTTAAAAGTTAAGGCTGCATTTCCAAACAACGGTTCTGCATGGTGTGATTACAAGCTGTTCCCGATCTGGAGGTTTGGCACAGAAAGCTAACCGCGCTGGAGGAGCTCCAGTAGTGATGTGATACTGGCCACAGTATTATTCTACAAGACGTTTCCTAGATTTCACTAGCTCAGTGGTGCTCAACCTCGTTCCTGTTGATCCTCGAACGAGATTCCTCTCCAGAAACATAGACCTTACCACACACAGAGGCATATGTAGTACGTGTGTGTGTGTGTGTGTGGTTAGGTCTGTTCTTTGAGAGGAATTTTGTTCTAGGATCAACAGGAACGAGGTTGAGAACCACTGAGCACAATGCTGGTTGTCATCTGTCACAGAATATAAAAAGAATAAGAAGGAAGTGCCTATCAAAATTAAATTCTTTTGTATGCCTTTTTATGCTTGCAAACTTTGAGTGTGAATCATTGTCCAAAAAAAGACAGCATAAGCACCTTTCCAGCTATTTTTTGATAGCCAGACGACATAATCAGCCTTGGCTGTTCGAGATCTTGTAGCTCCATGTGAAGCGCTTCGAGCTCCTTCTCTGCTGTCGGGGTCCAGGAAAGCCATGAATCCTGCAGATGGCCCAGATCTCTTCCTGCCTCCCAACAGACTTGGCCGGGCCAGTATCCTGGTCATCTTCCTGAGCCGGTGGGATTCAAACAGTCAGCTCCCACATGATAACATATGGCTCTTTCACATGAGAAAGATATAAACACTCCTGAGTAAAATCTGGTCTAATTATTTAACACTTTTGTCATCTAGAGGTTTGAGGTGCTCAGACAGTAGCAGACACACATATTGTGAAAATGTGTTTCACTTTAGTATTTACTATGTTCGTACTTTATTGTGAGGACTGACATCTGTCATTTAAACAGAGAGAGCTGATACTGACATTTAGTTTAGTTTAGTTGAAGTAAACATGCTTCTGATTTTCCGTGTATGACTTTCTATTTCTTTTTTTTTCCTGAGAAGTCATAAACCATTTCACACGAGTTAATATCTAGTTATTTCAGAACACTAACCCTCTACATCAATTACTTGTGTTCAGTAAACGGATCGACCTTTGACCTCTGCCCCAGCACGTCAATATATGTGGCCGAAAATAGTGTCTTGGGATCACTGCACACAAACATGCCACACATGCTCATGTAGATGTCAGAAAGAGTGAAGGGGTTTGACCAAAGCACTTAAAGAGACAGGACACTCAAACTTCATCTGGTCTCTCGCATCACAGACCGTCGAGAGGAACTGGCTCTCTAACATTTATACTGTACATTTAGTACAAGAAAAGTAGGTAATTTCATTTTCTCAGAATTAGTTTTTTTCTTGGAAAACTAAATCTAAGCACTGATGTTGAGTAAAATATCATATATGTATTTAATGTAGCCGTTATGTTTACTAAATACAAGAACCATCTTAAAATGTGGGGGATTATCTAAAATAAGATTTGATTATATTTAAATTACATTTTTATTACATGGAATCTATGGTATAGTCTAAACCACTGAGAAATAACTGATTAAATGTGATGTTTATTACATAATCAGAGTCCAAACATTAAATACTTTTAATTAGATTTGTATTACATCTTTAATCACACTAGTTACTCTTTAATGCAAAAAAAATTCAATCCAGGTCAGACGGTGGGTGGTGGTTTTAGTATGCAAATTAATTCAGAAAAAAATAGAAAATGAAACTACAAATCATAACTTGCAAACAAGATTATTAAGTATCATAACCAGTTTCAAATATAGAAAAAAATAATATAGTTTTAAAAGCAATCCATATATGATGGATTGTGCCCATCTAAGATTAGTAAAATGATTAAGGTTCAAAAGTACTCAAACTGTTAAAAATACAGAGTAAATAATAATGCAACGTGTATAAGAATACTACGTATCTCAAAAGTCAAAGTATCCAAAATCAAAGTATCAAAAGTCTAAGTATATAAAAGTCAAAGTATCTGAGTTGAATAAACCTGTAAAAGTTCAAAGCATTCAAGTGAGCCTGGAATAAAAGATAAAGAGAAGATGAGAAACTGAGGTTCAGTTAGGTATAGACGAGACTAGACGAGGGTGTCTGCACCTCTTTTATACCCCTAGGTCTTGTGATCGAAGCTGAAGTCATGTCTCAAATAGATATGAGATATTGGTCTTATGTCTCCAGTCTATACAAAAATACCCAGATATGCCTTGCGGTCCAGTTTCGCTTCCACATTTTTGAAGGTCAGAACGTCCTAGGATTGCCAATATTTAGAATTAATTTCTTCGAAGGGAGTAGGCTCAGTTGAATACAGGGTTACAAATACATTAAGAGAATGTGCTTCTCATTAAAACCCAGACATAACAGAAACAAATAAATCAAGATACAGACATTGTGGAACTAAATGAAAAGGCCTTATCTATCGCCTTATCTATCTCGGTCTCCATTTGACTGCAGAGGTCTTCTAAGGCCTCTGGAAGAGACTGTTATTGAAGGGATGTGCTGTGAAGCACGTAGCAAATTAATACGTGGCAGAAATCAGAATTTCAATGCACCACTCTTTTATTGATTATATGATTACATTGACACAATAGTAATAAATAATTCATAATTGATTGATTCTGACACTTTATTCATTGTCATTTTTTTGAATGTTTCTTTCTAAAATAGCCTACTGCTTATATAGCCATCATTTATGAACTCTTCTAGTCTTGTGGAGATTCACACAGAGACCAGTCACTAGTCAGCTGGCTATAATTACACCGAAAGATACACTCAAAATTCTGAAGAACACATTACAGGAGGCTTTCACACTCCCACTTTTGGTGCACTGCTGGATTGGTTGGACGCCAGAGCTCGGTTTTCATTGGATGATGTGAACGCTGTTTCCTGAACTGGGGTGCACAGCCTGTGAAGGGTGGTCTGGGGTGCTCGCTACGGTTCGCTTCTAATGTGAACACAATCCAAATCACAGAAGTGGACTGCTATTAATGACAAATGAATTGGCCAAACTGTATTTATGTGTTCATTATTTACATCTTAGGGGCGGGGAGGCAATCGAGCCATTTGTATTATCACTCAGTAGGTTATGTAACCATGTATTACTATGTGGAAGGCTTTGCTTTTCAAACACATTCAAATGCACAAATTTATGTTATTTCTTAATTACATGTAATGCAGAGTTTCCTGAAAAAAAAATAAGTTGTCAGCTGAACCTCTTTCGTCGAATATAATATTTTACTTGAAGTAGCCCTGAGATTTGAAAGTAATAATTAGTAATTAAGTACCATATTTGCATGTTGACATGTATCGGGCGCCGTTTGTAAAGCTGCTAATGCTGAAAATAACAGCAACATTTTGTCACATTTAGCTTCAAACAATGTTTAAAAAACTGGTATGAATTTTTTGATGGTCACTTTTTAGCTCATTTACAACAATATTTGTGAACTTAGAGATATTTTAAATAGTTAAATATAAATATTAAATGTTAAACCTAAATGTTAAATGTTAAATCTAAATGCTAAATCTAAATCTAAATGTTAAATATAAATATAAATGTTAAATATAAATGTTAAATCTAAATGTTAAATATAAATATAAATGTTAAATCTAAATATAAATGTTAAATCTAAATATAAATGTTAAATCTAAATCTTAAATCTAAATATAAATGTTAAATATAAATATAAATGTTAAATCTAAATGTTAAATATAAATATAAATGTTAAATCTAAATATAAATGTTAAATCTAAATATAAATGTTAAATCTAAATCTTAAATCTAAATATAAATGTTAAATATAAATATAAATGTTAAATCTAAATATAAATATAAATGTTAAATCTAAATCTAAATGTTAAATCTAAATATAAATGTTAAATCTAAATCTTAAATCTAAATCTAAATATAAATGTTAAATCTAAATTTAAATCTAAATGTTGAATCTAAATGTTAAATCTAAATCTAAATGTTGAATCTAAATGTTTCTGTTGAAACTAAATATTTAGCTAATATGCAAATTCAAAATGCCGGAAGTGCCAAAATAAAAGCTCAATGAGGTCAGTGTGTGTTTATAGCATTGTGTTAAATAAGGAACGAATAAAAATCATCTCATCCGAGGAAATTGACTCTTGGACATGGATTATCTTGATAATGACTACCGTATTTTCCGGACTATAAATCGCACTTTTTTCATAGTTTGGCTGGTTCTGCGACTTATCAAAATTAATTTGACATGAACCAAGAGAAAACATGACCGTCTACAGCCACGAGAGGGCGCTCTTTGCTGCTCAATGCTCCTGTAGTTTTTATATTTTTAACTCCACTAATGTTATTTTTTTTTATATAGAATTAGAAAACCCCAAATCGTTATCTCTATAATATTTTTTCAATTATTTTATGTGATTTTTTTTTTCTTGTATAGGATCTCATATGAAGAACACGTTACATTTGTATTTACGGTTTTATGGCGTTATGATTGTTATTGTTAAATACAACCGTCTTACCCTGATCTTTTATAACTTTGGCAATAATAAAAAAAGAGGTACAGGTGCACTACCACTTCACAGCATCACTAACTCCACAGTCCAGTACAGTTTCTCTCAGCGACTCGTCGAACAGCTGCTCAAAGATCTCACCTTTGGAGAAGACTGATGATTTTATACTCTAAAAATGTAAGTATTACTACTCAAAAAATGAAGATTACCCCATAATGAACTGCATCCTTTGCCCACACCAACACTTACATGCAATAATAATGATAAATGCCAATCAATAATTATATACATTTTTTTCTTAAAATTACATTTTAGTAAAAGAAGCCAAATGTCTTTTCTGTCGTGACATAGCTATACATGAATATACACTAATCCAGTTGATGTGAATGCATCAGTTTTCAGTCAAGCAATTAATACACGAATAGATAAAATATTTATATTTTATTTACTGACAACAAGAAACATGTCTAAATGATCAAAAGAATGTATAAATGTTAGCATCACAATAAATGCATACATGTACAAGTCAACAACACATGAAACAAAGCTTCCTTCAAACTTCAAACTTACTGTTCTAATAATCATATTTACAGATGGTGAACCCCACATCTTACTCTCATCTCAACACAGCTGCTCTGATTCTGCTGCTGCGCTGTGCTTCACAGTCTCACTCTTCTCAATGGGGATGTCTTTGAGCAACAGGATGAGGAAGACCATGATGTCGGCTCTCTGAACCACACAACCTTGAAGCGAGAGCAGAAGAACACGTGCAGGACAATCTGACTGCTGCTGTGTCTGCTCCAAACAATCGTGTGCCTGCTCTCCACGAACACCACTACCTTTAAAACATTTACACAGTGTTTACAAGTACATGCATTAATTTATTACTTTTGTAGTGGGCTAAACCACTGAACTGGTTCAAAACCAGCAGTATGTCTGGGAGCACGGCTCTTTTCTCCAGGTGGATCAGAGGATTGTAGGCCCCTGTAATAAGAGCACGGTCAATGACTTCAGATAAAAGATCCATCACATTTTTTGATGATGCTTTTTGAAGCTTCTGAAAATCAGCCTTCATTGTATAAACAGAAACCAGCAGAACAAACTTTACCAAAATCAAATCCTCAGTGTCTTTTGGTCTTTCTCTAGATGCTCTCGCTGCTCTGGGGCCACCGATGAGGAAGAGACCACAGCAGCATCTGGTCCTGATGAGAGCTGGAGTGATGGAGCATCTCATCCATATCTCTGGACCATGTCCGGATGCTGCAGTGGACTTCTCCATCCTTGTCCAGTCTGCAGACATTTTCATAACCTATACACACACACACACACACACACACACACACACACACACACACACACACACAAAACAAAAAGTCATTACTTTATTCTTTTGTTTCAGGTATTTCCTTTTTTCCTCTTTCCTTGCAGGTCCTGCTCCACCACAAAAGATCTGCAGCAAATGCACAGAAATCAACAATAAGAAAAGTGCTGTTATAACTCTTTGAAATTACACTAATTAAAATGTTTCATTTATTTTTGTAGTGTTCTTACACAAATCCTTTGATGGCAGCATTCCTTCATCAGTCTCTCTACAGCAGATAAACATAATCTGTTCCTGTAACATCCAGACAAGAGTCAGTCTCCTCTGTGATTTATCTGTGATATACTGCATCTGCATGTTGAGTTAGTAAATGATGTAACTCGCTTTTTATGCAACACAAATATTCCTAAAATTATCAATATTGCAAATGGACAAATAAAATAGATAACCTGTGTTTAGTTACTGTATGTAGGTTTGGAGAGGGGGTAAAATCTTTGCGTGGCAGGGGCAGCTGCCACTGAGACCTGTCACTCGACCCATCACCGCTAGTGGGAGCTGCCACTCGACCTGTCACCACTATGTGCGCCTGTCACTCGATCCGTCACTGCTATACGCGCCTGTCACTCGACCTGTCACTGCTGTACGCGCCTGCCACTCGACCTGTCACCACTATGTGCGCCTGTCACTCGATCCGTCACTGCTGTACGCGCCTGTAACTCGACCTGTCACTGCTGTACGTGCCTGTCACTCGACCTGTCACCACTATGTGCGCCTGTCACTCGATCCGTCACTGCTATAAGCGCCTGTCACTCGACCTGTCACTGCTGTACGCGCCTGTCACTCGACCTGTCACCACTATGTGCGCCTGTCACTCGACCCGTCACTGCTATACGCGCCTGTCACTCGACCTGTCACCACTATGTGCGCCTGTCACTCGACCCGTCACCGCTATGGCAGCTGCCACTCGACCTGTCACCACTATGTGCGCCTGTCACTCGATCCGTCACTGCTATACGCGCCTGTCACTCGACCTGTCACTGCTGTACGCGCCTGTCACTCGACCTGTCACCACTATGTGCGCCTGTCACTCGATCCGTCACTGCTATACGCGCCTGTCACTCGACCTGTCACTGCTGTACGCGCCTGTCACTCGACCTGTCACCACTATGTGCGCCTGTCACTCGACCCGTCACTGCTATACGCGCCGGTCACTCGATCCGTCACTGCTATACGCGCCGGTCACTCGATCCGTCACTGCTATACGCGCCTGTCACTCGACCTGTCCCTGCTATACGCGCCGGTCACTCAACCCATCACTGCTATACGCGCCGGTCACTCGATCCGTCGCTGCTATACGCGCCTGTCACTCGACCTGTCACTGCTATTCGCGCACCTGTCACGGCTATATGCGCCTGTCACTCGATCCGTCACTGCTATACGCGCCGGTCACTCGATCCGTCACTGCTATACGCGCCTGTCACTCGATCCGTCACTGCTATACGCGCCGGTCACTCGACCTGTCACTGCTGTACGCGCCTGTCACTCGACCTGTCACCACTATGTGCGCCTGTCACTCGACCTGTCACTGCTGTACGCGCCTGTCACTCGACCTGTCACTGCTATACGCACCTGTCACTCGACCTGTCACCACTATGTGCGCCTGGCACTCGACCCATCACTGCTATACGCGCCGGTCACTCGATCCGTCACTGCTATACGCGCCTGTCACTCGACCTGTCACTGCTATTCGCGCACCTGTCACGGCTATACGCGCCTGTCACTCGACCTGTCACTGCTATACGTGCCTGTCTCTCGACCCGTCACTGCTATACGCGCCTGTCACTCGATCCGTCACTGCTATACGCGCCTGTCACTCGATCCGTCACTGCAATACGCGCCTGTCACTCGACCCGTCACTGCTATACGTGCCTGTCTCTCGACCCGTCACTGCTATACGCGCCGGTCACTCGATCCGTCACTGCTATACGCGCCTGTCACTCGAACCGTCACTGCAATACGCGCCTGTCACTCGACCCGTCACTGCTATACGCGCCTGTCACTCGATCCGTCACTGCTATACGCGCCGGTCACTCGATCCGTCACTGCTATACGCGCCTGTCACTCGACCCGTCACTGCTATACGCGCCGGTCACTCGATCCGTCACTGCTATACGCGCCGGTCACTCGATCCGTCACTGCTATACGCGCCTGTCACTCGATCCGTCACTGCAATACGCGCCTGTCACTCGACCCGTCACTGCTATACGCGCCTGTCACTCGATCCGTCACTGCTATACGCGCCGGTCACTCGATCCGTCACTGCTATACGCGCCTGTCACTCGACCCGTCACCACTATGTGCGCCTGGCACTCGACCCATCACTGCTATACGCGCCGGTCACTCGATCCGTCACTGCTATACGCGCCTGTCACTCGACCTGTCACTGCTATTCGCGCACCTGTCACGGCTATACGCGCCTGTCACTCGACCTGTCACTGCTATACGTGCCTGTCTCTCGACCCGTCGAGTGACCTGTCACTGCTATTCGCGCACCTGTCACGGCTATACGCGCCTGTCACTCGATCCGTAACTGCTATACGCGCCGGTCACTCGACCCGTCACTGCTATACGCGCCGGTCACTCGACCCGTAACTGCTATACGCGCCTGTCACTCGACCTGTCACTGCTATTCGCGCACCTGTCACAGCTATACGCGCCTGTCACTCGATCCGTCACTGCTATACGCACCGGTCACTCGATCCGTCACTGCTATACGCGCTGGTCACTCGATCCGTCACTGCTATACGCGCCTGTCACTCGATCCGTCACTGCTATACGCGCCTGTCACTCGACCCGTCACTGCTATACGCGCCTGTCACTCGATCCGTCACTGCTATACGCGCCTGTCACTCGACCTGTCACTGCTATTCGCGCACCTGTCACGGCTATACGCGCCTGTCACTGCTATTCGCGCACCTGTCACTGCTATACGCGCCTGTCACTCGATCCGTCACGGCTATACAAGCCTGTCACTCGATCCGTCACTGCTATACGCGCCTGTCACTCGACCCGTCACTGCTATACGCGCCGGTCACTCGAACTGTCACTGCTATACGCGCCTGTCACTCGACCCGTCACTGCTATACGCGCCGGTCACTCGAACTGTCACTGCTATACGCGCCTGTCACTCGATCCGTCACTGCTATACGTGCCGGTCACTCGATCCGTCACTGTTATACGCGCCTGTCACTCGACCCGTCACTGCTATACGCGCCGGTCACTCGATCCGTCACTGCTATACGCGCCGGTCACTCGATCCGTCACTGCTATACGCGCCTGTCACTCGATCCGTCACTGCAATACGCGCCTGTCACTCGACCCGTCACTGCTATACGCGCCTGTCACTCGATCCGTCACTGCTATACGCGCCGGTCACTCGATCCGTCACTGCTATACGCGCCTGTCACTCGACCTGTCACTGCTATTCGCGCACCTGTCACTGCTATACGCGCCTGTCACTCCATCCGTCACTGCAATACGCGCCTGTCACTCGACCCGTCACTGCTATACGCGCCTGTCACTCGATCCGTCACTGCTATACGCGCCGGTCACTCGATCCGTCACTGCTATACGCGCCTGTCACTCGACCCGTCACTGCTATTCGCGCACCTGTCACGGCTATACGCGCCTGTCACTCGATCCGTAACTGCTATACGCGCCGGTCACTCGACCCGTCTCTGCTATACGCGCCGGTCACTCGACCCGTAACTGCTATACGCGCCTGTAACTCGACCTGTCACTGCTATTCGCGCACCTGTCACGGCTATACGCGCCTGTCACTCGATCCGTCACTGCTATACGCACCGGTCACTCGATCCGTCACTGCTATACGCGCTGGTCACTCGATCCGTCACTGCTATACGCGCCTGTCACTCGATCCGTCACTGCTATACGCGCCTGTCACTCGACCCGTCACTGCTATACGCGCCTGTCACTCGATCCGTCACTGCTATACGCGCCTGTCACTCGACCTGTCACTGCTATTCGCGCACCTGTCACGGCTATACGCGCCTGTCACTGCTATTCGCGCACCTGTCACTGCTAAACGCGCCTGTCACTCGATCCGTCACGGCTATACGAGCCTGTCACTCGATCCGTCACTGCTATACGCGCCTGTCACTCGACCCGTCACTGCTATACGCGCCGGTCACTCGAACTGTCACTGCTATACGCGCCTGTCACTCGACCCGTCACTGCTATACGCGCCGGTCACTCGAACTGTCACTGCTATACGCGCCTGTCACTCGACCCGTCACTGCTATACGTGCCTGTCACTCGACCCGTCACTGCTATACGCGCATGTCACTCGATCCGTCACTGCTATACGCGCCTGTCACTCGATCCGTCACTGCTATACGCGCCTGTCACTCGATCCGTCACTGCTATACGCGCCGGTCACTCGATCCGTCACTGCTATACGCGCCTGTCACTCGACCTGTCACTGCTATACGCGCCTGTCACTCGATCCGTCACTGCTATACGCGCCTGTCACTCGACCTGTCACTGCTATACGCGCCTGTCACTCGATCCGTCATGGCTATACGCGCCTGTCACTCGATCCGTCACTGCTATACGCGCCTGTCACTCGATCCGTCACGGCTATACGCGCCGGTCACTCGATCCGTCACTGCTATACGCGCCTGTCACTCGACCTGTCACTGCTATACGCGCCTGTCACTCGATCCGTCACGGCTATACGCGTCTGTCACTCGATCCGTCACTGCTATACGCGCCGGTCACTCGATCCGTCACTGCTATACGCGCCTGTCACTCGATCCGTCACTGCTATATGCGCCGGTCACTCGATCCGTCACTGCTATACGCGCCTGTCACTCGACCTGTCACTGCTATACGCGCCTGTCACTCGATCCGTCACGGCTATACGCGCCTGTCACTCGATCCGTCACTGCTATACGCGCCTGTCACTCGATCCGTCACGGCTATACGCGTCTGTCACTCGATCCGTCACTGCTATACGCGTCTGTCACTCGATCCGTCACTGCTATACGTGCCTGTCACTCGACCTGTCACTGCTATTCGCGCACCTGTCACTGCTATACGCGCCTGTCGCGGATACCCAGGTGAAAAAAAGTACACTTCTATAATGTATTTATAGTGCTCTGTTTCGTGCACTAATTTCATTCTTAACATAAGCGTGGTAAAGTTAGTTTTAGGTTTGATATTCGCTGGATATTCGCCTAGGCTGCTTTAGGGACCGTCTGCAAATTTACCTCTCAGTACAAAACGAAGTCCAATAATTAATACAAATTATATTTACAATGCCATAGTAAATGTCTTGTGGGCAAACTGACAGAAAATATTTAACCAATATGTCGCTACAGACAATATCTCCCTTAATGTGTGTACAGTACACACAAAGTTTTTTTTTTATGTTCCAAAGGTTGTAGGTAGGGCCGGGACTTGATTAAAAAAAATTATCTAATTAATTAGAGGCTTTGTAATTAATTAATCGAAATTAATCACATTTTAATCGCATATAAATATTTGACCTGAGAACAGTGAGAAGTAATTTTTTTAACATGGATTTATAGTATACCATTGAATAATGACTGAATACATAAGCTTAAGCAACAAAATATTGTTTATTTTTGTTCAACCAAGTCTAGCAGACCAGTGCAATTTTTGCCATTAAGTGTAGCAATAGCATTTTTAGAAACAATTTTGAGGCTCGATGTGCTGCGGTGATATGCGAATTCCTTGTTGCATAGCTTGCACACAACCATGCTCTTATCGACGCTTCCGTCTGTTCGTTTTTTATAACAAAATTTCCCCTCCAAGGGGCCAACCAAAGCGGTCTCGTCTGCTTCTTCGTTCATGTTCACTGTTGTGGTTTGTTGTTGTCTGAAGTCATGAACGCTAGTTGGTGCTCCAGTATAATCGGTCCGCCAAAACTCATCCAGTGAGAAACGTTCCGCGTGGCAAAAATAAGTTATTAAAAATGCGGAATTTTTTTGTGTAATTAATTAATCTTAATTAACTGGTCCTTTTTTGTGTAATTAATTAATCTCAATTAAAGTCCCGGCCCTAGTTGTAGGACATTTGTAGTTACAAGACTGACTTCCTACAGGTGAAGTTTTGCCAATATCTCCATTACTGTACATACAGTACATAATTATTGTTAGAAAACAATTACTGTAATTCATCAAAAAAGGTTTTTATGTTCTAATGGTTGTAGTACATTCCTAGTGGCGAGACTGAGTTACTACAGGTGAACCTTTGCCAATATCACCCTTAGTGTACATATAGTACATAATTAATTATCGAATACATATACTGTATTTGACCAAAAGGGTTTTTTATGTTCCAAAGGTTAATTACTCTTAGAAAAAAATACTGAAATTCACCAAAAGTGTTTTTTTTTTACAAAGGTTGCTGTACATTCCTAGTGACCAGACTTACTACAGGTTACATTTTTACAATAACAGCCTTACTGCTTGTATGGCACTCACATATTTTCAATAAAAACTAATTCACCAAAATTAACATTTTTCATGTTCTAAAGGTTGTAGTATGCTCATAGTGGCTTTCATTTATTTTTGTGTTATATATGGTTTATGAGGAAACAAATGTGTATAATGTCATGGGTACTACAACATAATCATGGTTTATGAAGACACTTCCTGTGTCCCAGTAAAACAAAAGGCTTAAAAAACAAACAAAACAGTTTTTTCTGAAATTCAAATGTTGCCATTAGTTTTCTGTGAAGGGTAGGTTTAGGTGTAGGGTTTGTGTAGGGTGATAGAAAATACAGTCTATATAGTATAAAAACTATTACACCTATTGAGAGTCCCTGCAAACCACAAATGCAAGAATGTGTGTGTGTGTATGTGTGTGTGTGTGTGTGTGTGTGTGTGTGTGTGTGTCTGTGTACAGTGCATTCATACATTTTAGGCAAGTTGGTATTCAGATCATAATTTTAAACCAAGCACATTTTACAAATTCCAAACCACATCAATCTTAATAACTTTTTTTCCTCATTTTATTGTTAAATGAAAATCTGCCTAATAATTATGCACACCTTGATATATGAATGTTTTCACTTCCAGCCTTCATGGACAATTATATATCACTAATAAATTATTAAATATAACATTTATTGTAGTTATTAAGATTAATTTGGTGTGGAATTTGTTAAATGTGCTTGTTAAAATAAAAACTATGATCAGAATATCAACTTCTTTTGTCTAATAATTAGGCATGCACAATACATACAAACACAAGTGCACACACGCACACATACATCCATACATAAATGAATATGAATAATTTGCTATAAAATCCAAGGCCATTAGGAGAGTACTACTACTTTTAGAACATGAAAAAAAGGTTTTAGTTGAATTAGTTTTTAATAAAATAAAATAGTTGTGTGCTGTACAAACATTAAGGGTGTTATTGTAAAAATTCCACCTGTAGAAAGTCAGTCTGGTCACTATGAACATACTGAAACCTTTGGAAAACAAAAAACCCATTTGTTGAATTACAGTAATTGTTTTTGAATATGAATGACGTACTGCATGTACAGTAAGGGAGATATTGGCAAATGTCCACCTGTAGTAAATCAGTCTTGTAATTACTAACTTACTACAGCCTTTGGAACATGAAAAAAACCTTTTGGTGAATGACAGTAATTGTTTTCAAAGAATAATTATGTACGTACTATACAGTAAGATAGAAATTGGCAAAATTTTATCTGTAGTAAATCAGTCTTGTAACTACAAACATATGACAGCCTTATGTACTGAAAAAAAACTTTTTGGTGAACCACAGTATTTTTTTCTAAGAATTATTATGTACTGTACGTGCAGTAAGGAAGATATTGGCAAAATCGCACCTGTAGTAAGTCAGCATCATAACTACAAATGTATTACAGCCTTTGGAACATGAGAAAATCCTTTAGGTCAATTACAGTTTTTGTAAAGATGAATTATGTACTGCATGTACAGTAAGGTTGATATTTGCTCAATTTAAACTGTAGTGAGTTAGTCTCACCACTAGGAACATACTAAAACCTTTTAGAACATAAAAAAAACCTTGTGGTGAATAACAGTAATTTTTTTTTAAGAATAATTATGTACTGTATGTACTGTAAGGTTTATATTTGCAAAATTTCAACTGTATTAACTCTGTCTGGACACTAGGAATGTACTACAACATTTGGAACATAAAAAACCCATTTGTTGAATTACAGTAATTGTTTTCTTAGAATAATTATGTACTGTATGTACAGTAAAGGAGATGTTAAGTCTGAAATGGACTACAATGTACAAATGTACTAAAAAGCATTTGTTGAATTAAAGTAATTTTTCATAAATTTGTGTACTATACATACAGTAAGGAAGATGTAGCAAAATGTAACCTGTAGAAAGTCAGCCTTGTATGTACAAACATTCTACAGCCTTTAGAATACCGAAAAAAGCGGGGCTACTAAAAATTAAAAATAGAAATTTACTTTTTTTCACCTGGGTAACCCACCTGTCACTTGGCCCGTGTTCCATCAAACCTTCTGTCAAAGTCACCAATAAATGTGTTTGGCTTGCCTTCAGCTTTGAATATGTATGCTAATTGGATATTGCCAGAAGGCCTTACTGCTTTTTTTATTGTAGCAAATTCCTTAAGTATGTATACACAATAGCAGATCGAAGTAGTTGGCTAGCCTATAGTATAGTAGCTAGTAGTACTTTTTCAGGATTTAATTATTAATAAAAAGTTAAAAAGAAGAGCATTTATACAAAATATAAATCTTTTCTAACAAAGTAAGTGTTAACTGTCACTTTTCCTCAATTTAAAACATCTTTGCTGCATAAAGGTATTACTTTCTTTCAAAAAAAAATAGGAAGAATTACTGACCCCAACTTTTGAACGGTAGTGTATATTGTTACAAAATAGTTCCGTTTTAAATAAATGCTGTAATTTTTTACTTTTTATTTATTAAAAGAATGCTGACAAATTTATTTATGTTAAGCAGCACAACATTTTTCAACATTAATAATAAATCAGCTTATTGATTTCTGAAGGATCATGTGACACTGAAGACTGGAGTAATGATGCAGAAAATTTGACTTGGATCACAGTAATAAATTACACTTTAAAGTGTATTATGTGTGTGTGTGTGTGTGTGTGTGTGTGTTTGTGTGTGTGTATATATATATATATATATATATATATATATAAACCCATTATTACAAAAACCATTATTTTAAATTGTAATAATATTTTACAATAGTACTGTTTTTTTTTTTCTTAGAATTTTTTATTAAATAAATGCAGGCTTAATGGGCATAAAATACTTATTTTAAAAACATTACAAATAGCAATGCGTGTAAACTTTTGACCGGTACTGTAAATATTTATACACACACACATATATATATATAGCAATATTTTTATAAAATGTATGTAAATAACAATAATTTCTTAAAATGCATGCAAATTGCAATAGTGCATTTTTTGGAAGTTTTAGCAAAACAAATTGTTGGTGAAATACTTAAACTTTAATAAACATTCTTTTTATATACATGTATTGCATTTTTGTGTGATTTTATTATAATTATTTTAGGTTACTGTTGTATAACTTTGTTTCAAAGCTACATCAGTGTGTATTTCAGATTAATGAACCTGGACTCCTGGAGTGTCATAATTTACATTGAAATATATTGTCAAATCTTGCCTAAACATTGTTAGACTTTAATAACAAAATAGGCCTTTAAAATACGAATTAGTTTTCCTAGTCATCTTTTATTACAAAGTAGTTACTTAAGAAAATATAACTATAACGGGTTACATGACAGGTATAGGTGGTAGGAGAGGCGCAAGTCAGATGAATTCAGCAGTGACAGTTCCAGTTCGAGTGACAGGCGCGTATAGCCGTGACTGGTCGAGTGACAGGCGAGTATAGCCGTGACGGATCGAGTGTCCGGCGCGTATAGCCGTGACGGGTCGAGTGACAGGCGCGTATAGCAGTGACGGGTCGAGTGACAGGCACGTATAGCAGTGACGGATCGAGTGACAGGCGCGTATAGCAGTGACAGGTCGAGTGACAGGCGCGTATAGCAGTGACGGGTCGAGTGACAGGCACGTATAGCAGTGACAGGTCGAGTGACAGGCGCGTATAGCAGTGACGGGTCGAGTGACAGGCACGTATAGCAGTGACGGATCGAGTGACAGGCGCGTATAGCAGTGACAGGTCGAGTGACAGGCGCGTATAGCAGTGACGGGTCGAGTGACAGGCACGTATAGCAGTGACGGATCGAGTGACAGGCGCGTATAGCAGTGACGGATCGAGTGACCGGCGTGTATAGCCGTGACGGGTCGAGTGACAGGCACGTATAGCAGTGACGGGTCGAGTGACAAGCGCGTATAGCAGTGACGGGTCGAGTGACAGGCGCGTATAGCAGTGACGGATCGAGTGACAGGCGCGTATAGCCGTGACGGATCGAGTGTCCGGCGCGTATAGCAGTGACGGGTCGAGTGACAGGCGCGTATAGCCGTGACGGATCGAGTGTCCGGCGCGTATAGCAGTGACGGGTCGAGTGACAGGCGCGTATAGCAGTGACGGGTCGAGTGACAGGCGCGTATAGCAGTGACGGGTCGAGTGACAGGCGCGTATAGCAGTGACGGGTCGAGTGACCGGCACGTATAGCCGTGACGGATCGAGTGACAGGCGCGTATAGCAGTGACGGGTCGAGTGACAGGCGCGTATAGCAGTGACGGGTCGAGTGACAGGCGCGTATAGCAGTGACGGATCGAGTGACAGGCGCGTATAGCAGTGACGGATCGAGTGACAGGCGCGTATAGCAGTGACGGGTCGAGTTACAGGCGCGTATAGCAGTGACGGATCGAGTGACAGGCGCGTATAGCCGTGACGGATCGAGTGTCCGGCGCGTATAGCAGTGACGGGTCGAGTGACAGGCGCGTATAGCCGTGACGGATCGAGTGTCCGGCGCGTATAGCAGTGACGGGTCGAGTGTCCGGCGCGTATAGCAGTGACGGGTCGAGTGACAGGCGCGTATAGCAGTGACGGGTCGAGTGACAGGCGCGTATAGCAGTGACGGGTCGAGTGACAGGCACGTATAGCCGTGACGGATCGAGTGACAGGCGCGTATAGCAGTGACGGGTCGAGTGACAGGCGCGTATAGCAGTGACGGGTCGAGTGACAGGCGCGTATAGCAGTGACGGGTCGAGTGACAGGCGCGTATAGCAGTGACGGGTCGAGTGACAGGCACGTATAGCCGTGACGGATCGAGTGTCCGGCGCGTATAGCAGTGACGGGTCGAGTGTCCAGCGCGTATAGCAGTGACGGGTCGAGTGACAGGCGCGTATAGCAGTGACGGATCGAGTGTCCGGCGCGTATAGCAGTGACGGGTCGAGTGACAGGCGCGTATAGCCGTGACGGATCGAGTGTCCGGCGCGTATAGCAGTGACGGGTCGAGTGACAGGCGCGTATAGCAGTGACGGGTCGAGTGACAGGCGCGTATAGCAGTGACGGGTCGAGTGACAGGCACGTATAGCCGTGACGGATCGAGTGACAGGCGCGTATAGCAGTGACGGGTCGAGTGACAGGCGCGTATAGCAGTGACGGGTCGAGTGACAGGCGCGTATAGCAGTGACGGATCGAGTGACAGGCGCGTATAGCCGTGACGGATCGAGTGTCCGGCGCGTATAGCAGTGACGGGTCGAGTGACAGGCGCGTATAGCAGTGACGGATCGAGTGACAGGCGCGTATAGCCGTGACAGGTGCGCGAATAGCAGTTACAGGTCGAGTGACAGGCGCGTATAGCAGTGACGGATTGAGTGACAGGCGCGTATTAGCAGTGACGGATTGAGTGACAGGCGCGTATAGCCGTGACAGGTGCGCGAATAGCAGTTACAGGTCGAGTGACAGGCGCGTATAGCAGTGACGGATTGAGTGACAGGCGCGTATTAGCAGTGACGGATCGAGTGACAGGCGCGTATAGCCGTGACAGGTGCGCGAATAGCAGTGACAGGTCGAGTGACAGGCGCGTATAGCAGTGACGGATCGAGTGACAGGCGCGTATAGCAGTGACGGGTCGAGTGACAGGCGCGTATAGCAGTGACGGATTGAGTGACAGGCGCGTATAGCAGTGACGGATCGAGTGACAGGCACGTATAGCAGTGACGGATCGAGTGACAGGCACGTATAGCAGTGACGGGTCGAGTGACCGGCGCGTATAGCAGTGACAGGTCGAGTGACAGGCGCGTATAGCAGTGACGGATTGAGTGACAGGCACGTATAGCAGTGACGGGTCGAGTGACAGGCGCGTATAGCAGTGACAGGTCGAGTGACAGGCGCGTATAGCAGTGACGGATTGAGTGACAGGCGCGTATAGCAGTGACGGATCGAGTGACAGGCACGTATAGCAGTGACGGATCGAGTGACAGGCACGTATAGCAGTGACGGGTCGAGTGACCGGCGCGTATAGCAGTGACAGGTCGAGTGACAGGCGCGTATAGCAGTGACGGATTGAGTGACAGGCACGTATAGCAGTGACGGGTCGAGTGACAGGCGCGTATAGCAGTGACGGGTCGAGTGACCGGCGCGTATAGCAGTGACGGGTCGAGTGACAGGCGCGTATAGCAGTGACGGGTCGAGTGACCGAAGAATTACTGACCCCAACTTTTGAACGGTAGTGTATATTGTTACAAAATAGTTCCGTTTTAAATAAATGCTGTAATTTTTTACTTTTTATTTATTAAAAGAATGCTGACAAATTTATTTATGTTAAGCAGCACAACATTTTTCAACATTAATAGTAAATCAGCTTATTGATTTCTGAAGGATCATGTGACACTGAAGACTGGAGTAATGATGCAGAAAATTTGACTTGGATCACAGTAATAAATTACACTTTAAAGTGTATTATGTGTGTGTGTGTGTGTGTGTGTTTGTGTGTGTGTGTATATATATATATATATATATATAAACCCATTATTACAAAAACCATTATTTTAAATTGTAATAATATTTTACAATAGTACTGTTTTTTTTTTCTTAGAATTTTTTATTAAATAAATGCAGGCTTAATGGGCATAAAATACTTATTTTAAAAACATTACAAATAGCAATGCGTGTAAACTTTTGACCGGTACTGTAAATATTTATACACACACACATATATATATATATAGCAATATTTTTATAAAATGTATGTAAATAACAATAATTTCTTAAAATGCATGCAAATTGCAATAGTGCATTTTTTGGAAGTTTTAGCAAAACAAATTGTTGGTGAAATACTTAAACTTTAATAAACATTCTTTTTATATACATGTATTGCATTTTTGTGTGATTTTATTATAATTATTTTAGGTTACTGTTGTATAACTTTGTTTCAAAGCTACATCAGTGTGTATTTCAGATTAATGAACCTGGACTCCTGGAGTGTCATAATTTACATTGAAATATATTGTCAAATCTTGCCTAAACATTGTTAGACTTTAATAACAAAATAGGCCTTTAAAATACGAATTAGTTTTCCTAGTCATCTTTTATTACAAAGTAGTTACTTAAGAAAATATAACTATAACGGGTTACATGACAGGTAAAGGTGGTAGGAGAGGCGCAAGTCAGATGAATTCAGCAGTGACAGTTCCAGTTCGAGTGACAGGCGCGTATAGCCGTGACTGGTCGAGTGACAGGCGCGTATAGCCGTGACGGATCGAGTGTCCGGCGCGTATAGCAGTGACGGGTCGAGTGACAGGCGCGTATAGCAGTGACGGGTCGAGTGACAGGCGCGTATAGCAGTGACGGGTCGAGTGACAGGCACGTATAGCCGTGACGGATCGAGTGACAGGCGCGTATAGCAGTGACGGGTCGAGTGACAGGCGCGTATAGCAGTGACGGGTCGAGTGACAGGCGCGTATAGCAGTGACGGATCGAGTGACAGGCGCGTATAGCCGTGACGGATCGAGTGTCCGGCGCGTATAGCAGTGACGGGTCGAGTGACAGGCGCGTATAGCAGTGACGGATCGAGTGACAGGCGCGTATAGCCGTGACAGGTGCGCGAATAGCAGTTACAGGTCGAGTGACAGGCGCGTATAGCAGTGACGGATTGAGTGACAGGCGCGTATTAGCAGTGACGGATTGAGTGACAGGCGCGTATAGCCGTGACAGGTGCGCGAATAGCAGTTACAGGTCGAGTGACAGGCGCGTATAGCAGTGACGGATTGAGTGACAGGCGCGTATTAGCAGTGACGGATCGAGTGACAGGCGCGTATAGCCGTGACAGGTGCGCGAATAGCAGTGACAGGTCGAGTGACAGGCGCGTATAGCAGTGACGGATCGAGTGACAGGCGCGTATAGCAGTGACGGGTCGAGTGACAGGCGCGTATAGCAGTGACGGATTGAGTGACAGGCGCGTATAGCAGTGACGGATCGAGTGACAGGCACGTATAGCAGTGACGGATCGAGTGACAGGCACGTATAGCAGTGACGGGTCGAGTGACAGGCGCGTATAGCAGTGACAGGTCGAGTGACAGGCGCGTATAGCAGTGACGGATTGAGTGACAGGCGCGTATAGCAGTGACGGATCGAGTGACAGGCACGTATAGCAGTGACGGATCGAGTGACAGGCACGTATAGCAGTGACGGGTCGAGTGACCGGCGCGTATAGCAGTGACAGGTCGAGTGACAGGCGCGTATAGCAGTGACGGATTGAGTGACAGGCACGTATAGCAGTGACGGGTCGAGTGACAGGCGCGTATAGCAGTGACGGGTCGAGTGACCGGCGCGTATAGCAGTGACGGGTCGAGTGACAGGCGCGTATAGCAGTGACGGGTCGAGTGACCGAAGAATTACTGACCCCAACTTTTGAACGGTAGTGTATATTGTTACAAAATAGTTCCGTTTTAAATAAATGCTGTAATTTTTTACTTTTTATTTATTAAAAGAATGCTGACAAATTTATTTATGTTAAGCAGCACAACATTTTTCAACATTAATAGTAAATCAGCTTATTGATTTCTGAAGGATCATGTGACACTGAAGACTGGAGTAATGATGCAGAAAATTTGACTTGGATCACAGTAATAAATTACACTTTAAAGTGTATTATGTGTGTGTGTGTGTGTGTGTGTTTGTGTGTGTGTATATATATATATATATATATATAAACCCATTATTACAAAAACCATTATTTTAAATTGTAATAATATTTTACAATAGTACTGTTTTTTTTTTCTTAGAATTTTTTATTAAATAAATGCAGGCTTAATGGGCATAAAATACTTATTTTAAAAACATTACAAATAGCAATGCGTGTAAACTTTTGACCGGTACTGTAAATATTTATACACACACACATATATATATATATAGCAATATTTTTATAAAATGTATGTAAATAACAATAATTTCTTAAAATGCATGCAAATTGCAATAGTGCATTTTTTGGAAGTTTTAGCAAAACAAATTGTTGGTGAAATACTTAAACTTTAATAAACATTCTTTTTATATACATGTATTGCATTTTTGTGTGATTTTATTATAATTATTTTAGGTTACTGTTGTATAACTTTGTTTCAAAGCTACATCAGTGTGTATTTCAGATTAATGAACCTGGACTCCTGGAGTGTCATAATTTACATTGAAATATATTGTCAAATCTTGCCTAAACATTGTTAGACTTTAATAACAAAATAGGCCTTTAAAATACGAATTAGTTTTCCTAGTCATCTTTTATTACAAAGTAGTTACTTAAGAAAATATAACTATAACGGGTTACATGACAGGTATAGGTGGTAGGAGAGGCGCAAGTCAGATGAATTCAGCAGTGACAGTTCCAGTTCGAGTGACAGGCGCGTATAGCAGTGACGGATCGAGTGACAGGCGCGTATAGCCGTGACGGATCGAGTGTCCGGCGCGTATAGCAGTGACGGGTCGAGTGACAGGCGCGTATAGCCGTGACGGATCGAGTGTCCGGCGCGTATAGCAGTGACGGGTCGAGTGACAGGCGCGTATAGCAGTGACGGGTCGAGTGACAGGCGCGTATAGCAGTGACGGGTCGAGTGACAGGCACGTATAGCCGTGACGGATCGAGTGACAGGCGCGTATAGCAGTGACGGGTCGAGTGACAGGCGCGTATAGCAGTGACGGTTCGAGTGACAGGCGCGTATAGCAGTGACGGATCGAGTGACAGGCGCGTATAGCCGTGACGGATCGAGTGTCCGGCGCGTATAGCAGTGACGGGTCGAGTGACAGGCGCGTATAGCAGTGACGGATCGAGTGACAGGCGCGTATAGCAGTGACGGGTCGAGTGACAGGCGCGTATAGCAGTGACGGATCGAGTGACAGGCGCGTATAGCAGTGACGGATTGAGTGACAGGCGCGTATAGCAGTGACGGATCGAGTGACAGGCGCGTATAGCCGTGACAGGTGCGCGAATAGCAGTTACAGGTTGAGTGACAGGCGCGTATAGCAGTGACGGATTGAGTGACAGGCGCGTATTAGCAGTGACGGATCGAGTGACAGGCGCGTATAGCCGTGACAGGTGCGCGAATAGCAGTGACAGGTCGAGTGACAGGCGCGTATAGCAGTGACGGATTGAGTGACAGGCGCGTATAGCAGTGACGGGTCGAGTGACCGGCGCGTATAGCAGTGACGGATCGAGTGACAGGCACGTATAGCAGTGACGGATCGAGTGACAGGCACGTATAGCAGTGACGGGTCGAGTGACCGGCGCGTATAGCAGTGACGGATCGAGTGACAGGCACGTATAGCAGTGACGGATCGAGTGACAGGCACGTATAGCAGTGACAGGTCGAGTGACAGGCGCGTATAGCAGTGACGGATTGAGTGACAGGCGCGTATAGCAGTGACGGATCGAGTGACAGGCACGTATAGCAGTGACGGATCGAGTGACAGGCACGTATAGCAGTGACGGGTCGAGTGTCCGGCGCGTATAGCAGTGACGGGTCGAGTGACAGGCGCGTATAGCAGTGACGGATCGAGTGACAGGCGCGTATAGCAGTGACGGGTCGAGTGACAGGCGCGTATAGCAGTGACGGATCGAGTGACAGGCGCGTATAGCAGTGACGGATTGAGTGACAGGCGCGTATAGCAGTGACGGATCGAGTGACAGGCGCGTATAGCCGTGACAGGTGCGCGAATAGCAGTTACAGGTTGAGTGACAGGCGCGTATAGCAGTGACGGATTGAGTGACAGGCGCGTATTAGCAGTGACGGATCGAGTGACAGGCGCGTATAGCCGTGACAGGTGCGCGAATAGCAGTGACAGGTCGAGTGACAGGCGCGTATAGCAGTGACGGATTGAGTGACAGGCGCGTATAGCAGTGACGGGTCGAGTGACCGGCGCGTATAGCAGTGACGGATCGAGTGACAGGCACGTATAGCAGTGACGGATCGAGTGACAGGCACGTATAGCAGTGACGGGTCGAGTGACCGGCGCGTATAGCAGTGACGGATCGAGTGACAGGCACGTATAGCAGTGACGGATCGAGTGACAGGCACGTATAGCAGTGACAGGTCGAGTGACAGGCGCGTATAGCAGTGACGGATTGAGTGACAGGCGCGTATAGCAGTGACGGATCGAGTGACAGGCACGTATAGCAGTGACGGATCGAGTGACAGGCACGTATAGCAGTGACGGGTCGAGTGACAGGCGCGTATAGCAGTGACAGGTCGAGTGACAGGCGCGTATAGCAGTGACGGATTGAGTGACAGGCACGTATAGCAGTGACGGATCGAGTGACAGGCACGTATAGCAGTGACGGGTCGAGTGACCGGCGCGTATAGCAGTGACGGGTCGAGTGACAGGCGCGTATAGCAGTGACGGGTCGAGTGACCGAAGAATTACTGACCCCAACTTTTGAACGGTAGTGTATATTGTTACAAAATAGTTCCGTTTTAAATAAATGCTGTAATTTTTTACTTTTTATTTATTAAAAGAATGCTGACAAATGTATTTATGTTAAGCAGCACAACATTTTTCAACATTAATAATAAATCAGCTTATTGATTTCTGAAGGATCATGTGACACTGAAGACTGGAGTAATGATGCAGAAAATTTGACTTGGATCACAGTAATAAATTACACTTTAAAGTGTATTATGTGTGTGTGTGTGTGTGTTTGTGTGTGTGTATATATATATATATATATATATATATAAACCCATTATTACACTAACCATTATTTTAAATTGTAATAATATTTGACAATAGTACTGTTTTTTTTTTCTTAGAATTTTTTATTAAATAAATGCAGGCTTAATGGGCATAAAATACTTATTTTAAAAACATTACAAATAGCAATGCGTGTAAACTTTTGACCGGTACTGTAAACATTTATACACACACACATATATATATATAGCAATATTTTTATAAAATGTATGTAAATAACAATAATTTCTTAAAATGCATGCAAATTGCAATAGTGCATTTTTTGGAAGTTTTAGCAAAACAAATTGTTGGTGAAATACTTAAACTTTAATAAACATTCTTTTTATATACATGTATTGCATTTTTGTGTGATTTTATTATAATTATTTTAGGTTACTGTTGTATAACTTTGTTTCAAAGCTACATCAGTGTGTATTTCAGATTAATGAACCTGGACTCCTGGAGTGTCATAATTTACATTGAAATATATTGTCAAATCTTGCCTAAACATTGTTAGACTTTAATAACAAAATAGGCCTTTAAAATACGAATTAGTTTTCCTAGTCATCTTTTATTACAAAGTAGTTACTTAAGAAAATATAACTATAACGGGTTACATGACAGGTATAGGTGGTAGGAGAGGCGCAAGTCAGATGAATTCAGCAGTGACAGTTCCAGTTCGAGTGACAGGCGCGTATAGCCGTGACTGGTCGAGTGACAGGCGAGTATGGCCGTGACGGATCGAGTGTCCGGCGCGTATAGCCGTGACGGGTCGAGTGACAGGCGCGTATAGCAGTGACGGGTCGAGTGACAGGCGCGTATAGCCGTGACGGATCGAGCGACAGGCGCGTATAGCCGTGATGGATCGAGTGTCCGGCTCGTATAGCCGTGACGGGTCGAGTGACAGGCGCGTATAGCCGTGACGGATCGGGTGTCCGGCGCGTATAGCCGTGACGGGTCGAGTGACAGGCGCGTATAGCAGTGACGGGTCGAGTGACAGGCACGTATAGCAGTGACGGATCAAGTGACCAGCGCGTATAGCAGTGACGGATCGGGTGTCCGGCGCGTATAGCCGTGACGGGTCGAGTGACAGACGCGTATAGCAGTGACGGGTCGAGTGACAGGCGCGTATAGCAGTGACGGGTCGAGTGACCGGCGCGTATAGCAGTGACGGGTCGAGTGACAGGCGCGTATAGCAGTGACGGGTCGAGTGACCGGCACGTATAGCAGTGACGGATCGAGTGACCGGCACGTATAGCAGTGACGGATCGAGTGACAGGCACGTATAGCAGTGACGGATCAAGTGACAGGCACGTATAGCAGTGACGGATCGAGTGACAGGCGCATATAGCAGTGACGGATCGAGTGACCGGTGCGTATAGCAGTGACGGATCGAGTGACAGGCACGTATAGCAGTGACGGGTCGAGTGACCGGTGCGTATAGCAGTGACGGATCGAGTGACAGGCGCATATAGCAGTGACGGATCGAGTGACCGGTGCGTATAGCAGTGACGGATCGAGTGACAGGCGCGTATAGCAGTGACGGGTCGAGTGACCGGCGCGTATAGCAGTGACGGATCGAGTGACAGGCGCGTATAGCAGTGACGGATCGAGTGACCGGCGCGTATAGCCGGGACCGGTCGAGTGACAGGCGCTTATAGCAGTGACAGATCGAGTGACAGCAGTGACAGGTTGAGTGACAGGCGCACATAGCGGTGACAGGTCGAGTGGCAGCTCCCACTAGCGGTGACGGGTCGAGTGACAGGTCTCAGTGGCAGCTGCCCCTGCCACGCAAAGATTTTACCCCTACTGTAGGTTTGTTTGATTACATGACTTACACTCATCTAAAGCAGTGTTGACAACAATGAGTGAACTCATTGTGAGATGAACAGTGAGATGCCTGTTTCATGTCTGTTAAATGTGCTCACCTGCAAAACTTATCAAAGACTATCCTGTCAGATGATAGACATTTAGTAATAGTCTTCAAGATGTATATATGGTTTATGTAAATCCACTTTTGAGTCGTGTACTTAATGGAGCTCCCCTGTTAGTTATTCATTATAAAACGTGTTTTTAAAGCACAATCACAAATATGCTATATTATGTAAGTAACAAACAGGGTTTAGATTAAGCCAGGATCAGGCCATGGCTCAAGATCTTGCCTGTGAAACCGGAGAATAGCATCTTTACACCTTTTGCTTATATGTTGCTGACTTTACACCTTAGATTTAATAGATTATTAACTCCAAAATCAATACCACTGTATGAAAATAACTTGTACTCTTAAATTTAAATAATTATTTCGTGAAAAAAATATAATCTCACCATTGTAACTCACAGCAAGCCGTCATATTCGTCTTCTTCCCAGTTTAACGGCGGTTGGCATCCAGTTTATTGACAGGCGCGTATAGCGCCTGTCAATAAACTGACAGGCGAGTATAAACTGACAGGCGAGTATGGCCGTGACGGATCGAGTGTCCGGCGCGTATAGCCGTGACGGGTCGAGTGACAGGCGCGTATAGCAGTGACGGGTCGAGTGACAGGCGCGTATAGCCGTGACGGATCGTATATTTAACTATTTAAAATATCTCTACGTTGACAAATATTGTTGTAAATGTGCTAAAAAGTGACCGTCAAAAATTCATACCAGTTTTTTAAACATTGTTTGAAGCTAAATGTGACAAAATGTTGCTGTTATTTTCAGCATGAGCAGCTTTACAAACGGCACCCGATAGACATGTTTCACATGACGTGCAGGAAAACAAAGTGTTTTATTTTGATAAATGTCATTTTAAAATAGTTTGATATTTCCATTTTATATATATATACACACATTTTTGCTGAACCATTAGAAAAAGTATTGCAGAATATCATTCCATGATTATAACCCCAAAATATCATGGGAATCCTATTTTACAAATTTTACAAAATTTCTTGAAAATTTCACAAATAACGAAGAAATGGCATGTAACACTGAATTAAACACGACAATTGAAAGTAGAAAGAAAAGTAGAAAGACTAAAACAAAACATGGCAGCACTGTGGTTCTTGTGTTGAGTTAGTGGCAGATTTTAGTTCTTACTTGAGTGTTGGCTCCATCTGCTGACTTCACCTTTATCATAGCTAGTTCTCCCGCATTTAACATGTGTTTAGAGCCAGAAGTGTCATTCACAGCAGTCTGTCTGCTGTCTGAGGATGAACTCTCACAGCACAACAGTCAAAATCTACAGAACCTACATCACAGAAACATAATGACTTCAACAGAGGTATGGAAATGGCCAAAACTCACTGGAGGGACTCTTGGAAGGATCGTGGTAATCTTAGATGAACTTTCGGATGTATTTAATTAGCCATACAATGCTTTAGAATCTACAATAACATATTTTCCCTAAACAGGCAGCCTGCAGAGACAGCTAGGCCTACATTGTGTGTGAATCTGATCATTTTTATAATGTAAGCATTAGGTTTAATAATAATAATAATAATATAAATAAAAAAGATGGATTAGGGAAATGAAAGAATGACTAATAAAAAATAAGAATGGTTGTCTCTAATTTGCCTGATTAGCTTAAGCCCTCCATAAAAAAAAATCTTAAAATTTAAATCACTTTCATTTCTAAAGCATTTGGAAGTGGACCATCACATTTGATCTGAAGTTGATTAAAACATCAATATTCTACTTCATACAACCCAAAATTCCGGAAAAGTTGGGACGTTTTTTAAATTTTAATAAAATGAAAACTAAAGGAATTTCAAATCACATGAGCCAATATTTTATTCACAATAGAACATAGATAACGTAGCAAATGTTTAAACTGAGAAATTTTACACTTTTATCCACTTAATTAGCTCATTTAAAATTTAATGCCTGCTACAGGTCTCAAAAAAGTTGGCACGGATGCAACAAATGGCTAAAAAAGCAAGCAGTTTTGAAAAGATTCAGCTGGGAGAACATCTAGTGATTAACTAAGTTAATTGATATAAGGTCTGTAACATGATTAGCTATAAAACCTTTGTCTTAGAGAAGCAGAGTCTCTCAGAAGTAAAGATGGGCAGAGGCTCTCCAATCTGTGAAAGACTGCGTAAAAAAATTGTGGAAAACTTTAAAAACAATGTTCCTCAACGTCAAATTGCAAAGGCTTTGCAAATCTCATCATCTACAGTGCATAACATCATCAAAAGATTCAGAGAAACTGGAGAAATCTCTGTGCGTAAGGGACAAGGCCGGAGACCTTTATTGGATGCCCGTGGTCTTCGGGCTCTCAGACGACACTGCATCACTCATCGGCATGATTGTGTCAATGACATTACTAAATGGGCCCAGGAATACTTTCAGAAACCACTGTCGGTAAACACAATCCGCCGTGCCATTAGCAGATGCCAACTAAAGCTCTATCATGCAAAAAGGAAGCCATATGTGAACATGGTCCAGAAGCGCCGTCGTGTCCTGTGGGCCAAGGCTCATTTAAAATGGACTATTTCAAAGTGGAATAGTGTTTTATGGTCAGACGAGTCCAAATTTGACATTGTTGTTGGAAATCACGGACGCCGTGTCCTCCGGGCTAAAGAGGAGGGAGACCTTCCAGCATGTTATCAGCGTTCAGTTCAAAAGCCAGCATCTCTGATGGTATGGGGGTGCATAAGTGCATACGGTATGGGCAGCTTGCATGTTTTGGAAGGCTCTGTGAATGTTGAAAGGTATATAAAGGTTTTAGAGCAACACATGCTTCCCTCCAAACAACGTCTATTTCAGGGAAGGCCTTGTTTATTTCAGCAGGACAATGCAAAACCACATACTGCAGCTATAACAACAGCATGGCTTCGTCGTAGAAGAGTCCGGGTGCTAACCTGGCCTGCCTGCAGTCCAGATCTTTCACCTATAGAGAACATTTGGCGCATCATTAAACGAAAAATACGTCAAAGATGACCACGAACTCTTCAGCAGCTGGAAATCTATATAAGGCAAGAATGGGACCAAATTCCAACAGCAAAACTCCAGCAACTCAATGCCTCAATGCCCAGACGTCTTCAAACTGTTTTGAAAAGAAAAGGAGATGCTACACCATGGTAAACATGCCCTGTCCCAACTATTTTGAAACCTGTAGCAGAAATCAAAATTGAAATGAGCTCATTTTGTGTATAAAATTGTAAACTTTCTCAGTTTAAACATTTGCTATGTTATCTATGTTCTATTGTGAATAAAATATTGGCTCATGTGATTTGAAAGTCTTTTAGTTTTCATTTTATTAAAATTTAAAAAACGTCCCAACTTTTCCGGAATTCGGGTTGTATATATATATATATATATATATATATATATTTATATCAACCTACATAAAATGTGGTGAACCAAGCAAGAAAAAGTTTTAATATAATTGCATTAGAAACTAAATATCAAACAAATTGGCATTTAAAAAACAAACAAACAAAAATGGTTTACTTTACAAACAAAACATACAGTTCAAAATGTGTTAGGACACTTTTTGGTTGTCAAATGTGTAACATGTTCACTGATATTAATATGTCCAATATATTAGTCACAATTCAACAAGTATTTGTCATGACTTTTCATACTTCCAGTATTACAAGATGCACCACTGTCATGGTTAGATGTAGTGTTGTAGATTTGAATCTTATTGTTATGTATTGTGTTATGTACCCCTTTAAAAACAAAGATCTAGGGGTGAGGGGGGGGGGGGGGGGGACAAATAAACGGTGGGGAGATACTGAGAGAACTGCCGTCTCCAAGTTCCAGGCAGAGGTGGGTAGTAACGAGTTACATTTACTTCGTTACATTTACTTGAGTAATTGTTTGGGGTAACTAATACTTTTCGGAGTATATTTAAAGATGGGTACTTTATACTCTTACTTGAGTAAATTTTTGGGGAAAAATCTGTACTTTTACTTCATTACTGTGGGCGACGCTCCTCTCGTTACTTTATCTTAATGCAATAAATGTTATAAATGCTTCCGTTTATTCCAAACGCACCGTCTACTTTTCTCTGGGCAATGAGCGATGCCCATTCGCGAATGATTCATTCTTTTGAGTCAATTCTGTTCAAAGGCTTGATCAAACCAATTGGCAAACGAGTGAATTGGTTCGTGAATCAGTTTGAATGATTCGTTCAGTTCCCTGCCGCGCGCACTGAGCGTCTGAAGAGGTTCACTCAGAGTTGTAACGTTTAACATCAGCAGCGTTGAAAACGTGTCTGGAACTGCACTGAATTGAAAGCAAATCTGCAAAGGCTATTATTTGCTACCGATGGAGATCCTTATTAGATGAACACCGCGTGTGCTGTCTACTGTTTAACAGGTAATAACTTGGGCTACATTCGATTACAGTACACGATACCACTGTGACATTAGTTTGTTGTACGTGTGTGGCTTATAACAGAGGGGAGTCAAGTTGAATGCAGCTTCCAAAAGACAAAAATAGCCGATTAAGATTTTATTAATTTTAATACAATAACACCGGTGCGAGTACTTTCAGCGAAACATATCATCAGCTGCTAAATTCAGATCTGTGATCGCTTGCTGGCGCTAAACCAGAGACAGACGAGTTTTTACAGCACTGTGCATTATAATCAATCACACATGATTCTTTTGAGCTTATTAAAGCATTGGCCAATCAGAGGCGTTCAGATGAGTCATCGCTAAAATGCCGGTGCTTCCTTCACTCGCTCACTGACTGAATACCTCTTTCTGGCGAATTCTCTCGTCAGAAACAACAACGTGCAGATGTGTGTACGAATCTTTAATTAAGATATTGATTTCACACTGTTAGCAGTTTCAGTGATTTTAATGGGAGTTTCTGAGAGTGATTGAAATCTAGACTGTCAGTTAATATGATCTTTAATAATGTAAATGTTATTTGCTCTCTTTCTGAACAATGAAAGATTAGTAGCAATATTTATATCACATTAACTTTCAATGTTAAATTCATATTTAATATAAAGTCAGTCGTATTAAAAATATGTTATGGCATGACACCTATATCTGGTACTTAAGTAAACAGATAAGGTTTTATAATAAATTACATAAATTGGAGTAAAGGCTGATGAAATATATACATTTATACATGCACAGATACATTACATACATTTTATCTATATATCTAAATAAAAATAGGCTCAGTATATATGACCCAAAGTAACTAGTAACTAACTACTTGAGTAGATTTTTTATCCGATACTCTTTTACTCTTACTCAAGTAACTATTCAAGACTAGTACTTTTACTTGAGTAAATATTTCTAGAAGTACTTTTACTTTTACTTGAGTACAGTTTTTGGGTACTCTACCCACCTCTGGTTCCAGGGCTGACACACAAGAAAGCTAAGTAACACCAGTTTGAGCAAACAACCAGAGGAATTTTATTTAACAGAATGGAAAAATATATAAGGCTTCAGGAAGGGAAAGGCCAAAACAATAAACAAAAAGTTTCCTCTGACTAAGGTTTTCAGTATTATCTTACCTACCAAACAAGAAAAATAAAAAGCACAGAGATACTTCCCTGACTTCCTCTCTAACTCAAACACAGGAGACAACGGGTAATTTCTAAAATAAATGACATCCACCTCCCTACAAGAAAAATATTCCACTTAAGCAGTTAAACCAAAAAATCACTGAGACACTCTGCTACTCTCAATAACTTCACTTTAACACTATAGGTGAAGCAATCAACAAACACTTAAGTAGACAAGAGTTTAAACAAGAGCTTAAATCACAACACTGGAACTGGAAGATGGAAGTTGCAAGGATGGAAGGCCTCAGCCTCTCACCCTGGACTGCAGCTCTTCTGTTAGCTCTCCTTTATACTCCAACTAACGAGCTAAACAGGAGTCAGGTGACACTCATTAGCCTGCCAAGCAGAGAGAGAAGGAGGAGTAAAAGAAACAAGATCACAGTCTACATACACATACACACAGTAAACCCAATGGTTAATGAAATCAAAAGACAGAATAACTTATGTCCCTATGGACGTAACACCCCCACCACTAAGTTTTTTCTTTTATCCCTCGACTTGGAAAAAAAGAAATCTATATATATATATATCACTTAGATTTCAGTACCACCGGTCCTGGACAGCGCATTGGCAATCACATTTTCAGAGTCCTTCATATGAAGAATGTCAAGATTATACTCCTGAACAAATAACGCCCATCACATCAAGCGTTGATTCGAGTTAGACATCCGGGCTAGGAAAGTTAAGGGGGTTGTGATCGGTGTACAGTCGTGGTCAAAAGTTTTGAGAATTACATAAATATTAGTTTTCAAAAAGTTTACTGCTAAACTACTTTTAGATCTTTGTTTCAGTTGTTTCTGTGATGTACTGAAATATAATTACAAGCACTTCATATGTTTCAAAGGCTTTTATCGACAATTACATGACATTTATGCAAAGAGTCAGTATTTGGAGTGTTGGCCCTTCTTTTTCAGGACCTCTGCAATTCGACTGGGCATGCTCTCAATCAACTTCTGGGCCAAATCCTGACTGATAGCAACCCATTCTTTCATAATCACTTCTTGGAGTTTGTCAGAATTAGTGGGTTTTTGTTTGTCCACCCGCCTCTTGAGGATTGACCACAAGTTCTCAATGGGATTAAGATCTGGGGAGTTTCCAGGCCATGGACCCAAAATTTCAACATTCTGGTCCCCGAGCCACTTAGGTATCACTTTTGCCTTACGGCACGGTGCTCCATCGTGCTGGAAAATGCATTGTTCTTCACCAAACTGTTGTTGGATTGTTGGAAGAAGTTGCTGTTGGAGGGTGTTCATGGCTGTTTTTTGGGCAGAATTGTGAGTGAGCCCACTCCCTTGGATGAGAAGCAACCCCACACATGAATGGTGTCAGGATGCTTTACTGTTGGCATGACACAGGACTGATGGTAGCGCTCCCCTTTTCTTCTCCGGACAAGCCTTTTTCCAGATGCCCCAAACAATCGGAAAGGGGCTTCATCAGAAAATATGACTTTGCCCCAGTCCTCAGCAGTCCATTCACAATACTTTCTGCAGAAGATCAATCTGTCTCTGATGTTTTTTTTTTGGAGAGAAGTGGCTTCTTTGCTGCCCTTCTTGACACCAGGCCATCTTCCAAAAGTCTTGGCCTCACTGTGCGTGCAGATGCGCTCACACCTGCCTGCTGCCATTCCTGAGCAAGCTCTGCACTGGTGGCACTCCGATCCCGCAGCTGAATCCTCTTTAGCAGACGATCCTGGCGCTTGCTGGACTTTCTTGGACACCCTGAAGCCTTCTTTACAAGAATTGAACCTCTTTCCTTGAAGTTCTTGATGATCCTATAAATTGTTGATTTACGTGCAATCTTAGTAGCCACAATATCTTTGCCTGTGAAGCCATTTTTATGCAATGCAATGATGGCTGCACGCGTTTCTTTGCAGGTCACCATGGTTAACAATGGAAGAACAATGATTTTTAAGCATCACCCTCCTTTTAACATGTCAAGTCTGCCATTCTAACCCAATCAGCCTGACATAATGATCTCCAGCCTTGTGCTCGTCAACATTCTCACCTAAGTTAACAAGACGATTACTGAAATGATCTCAGCAGGTGCTTTAATGACAGCAATGAAATGCAGTGCAAAGGTTTTTTTGGGATTAAGTTAATTTTTATGGCAAAGAAGGACTATGCAATTCATCTGATCACTCTTCATAACATTCTGGAGTATATGCAAATTGCTATTATAAAAACTTAAGCAGCAACTTTTCCAATTTCCAGTATTTATGTAATTCTCAAAACTTTTGGCCACGACTGTACACAAGAAGAGGGATTGCACTACCTCCTATATAAACATCAAAGTGTTGAAGCGCAAGTAAAAGAGCAAGAGCTTCTTTCTCGATGGTGTTATATTCCTTCTGATAGGACCCAAACTTCTTTGAGAAATAGGACACCGGATGATCAATACCATGTTCATCTTCCTGTAATAACACTGCACCTGCCCCTGTGGCACTGGCATCCACTTGCAATTTGAATGACTTTTCAAAGTTGGGGACTAGAAGTACAGGTGTGTTACACAACAGGTCTTTCACTGCACTAAAAGCTAGCGAACATTCACAATCCCAGATGAACTTTCGGCTACTACTCAACTGAATTCCATGATGAACTGCCTCTAACTATCAGTTTGCATTATTGACACTGTTTTCCTAATGAATGTTGTTCAGTTGCAATGTATTTTTTTTTAAAGCGCTATATAAATAAAGGTGACTTTGACTTTGACTCAAGAGATCAGTGAGTGGAGAAACTACTGCAGAGAAGTTTCTGCAAAACCCTCGATAGTACCCAGCCATTCCAAAAAAATCAGCACAACTCACGCTTATTGCTGGGGGTAGGGAACTGTAAGATAGCCTCCACTTTGGCAACCACAGGTCTCACACATCCCTGACCCACTTGTTTTTCCAGTAAAGTGACCGCTGCTTTTCCAAATTCACATTTGGCAGCATTTAAAGTCAGTGACGCTATAGCCAACATATTGAATACACTTTCAAGCGTTTTAACATGCTATTCCCATGTGTGTGAATAAACAACAACATCGTCGATATAGACCTCTCAATGTGTGACACCTGCCAGGACCCTCTGCATCAGGCGTTGAAAGGTAGCGGGGGTATTTCGCATCCCAAATGCCAAAACATTGCACTGCATAAAATGATCTGGTGTCACAAATGCGGAAATTTCAGAAGCACGGGGAGTTAGGGGGACTTGCCAGTAGCCCTTAAGGAGGTCTAATTTTGATACAAAGTTAGCGGAGCTCACCCGGTCTACACAATCCTCCATTCGAGGCAATGGGAACGAGTCTGCCTTGGTGATTTTGTTCACCTTGCGATAGTCTGTGCAGAATCGAAATGATGAGTCTGGCTTTGGCACCAGTAAACAGGGGGAACTCCACGGGCTCTGACTGGGCATGGCAATATCATGACGTATCATGTACTCCACCTCCTCCTTCATTATTACACGTTTATTTGGGTTCACTCTGTAGGCATGCTGTTTTACTGGCAAAGAATCACCCACATCAATATCATGGGTCAGCACTGAAGTTCTGCTTGGTACATCAGCTAACAGTGAAGGGTACCTGGATATTAGCTGCAGAAGTTCTTTACGTTGACAGACTGTAAGATAGGGAAGAGTATTAGGCAAGTTTTTCAGAACCACTGAATTTTTAAGTTTTCCACATGAGCTGACAGGAACTTTATCTACCAAGCCATCTTCGGCAAGAAAATAACTGGCAGTTGAAACCGCAGCTACAGGGGTAACACTTGGAGTAGCGTTGTAAGTTCCCTCATCACGTTTCAGATATCTATTCAACATATTTATGTGACAGACACGTTTCCGTCTTTTCCGGTCTGGGTTGGCAATCACATAATTAGTGTCACTCAATTTTCTTTCAATAGTATATGGGCCTGAAAACACAGAATCTGGAACGGGTAAAAGGACTAGGACAAAATCACCAGGGTTGAACTTACGGTTACTTTTCTTGTCATAGCGGGACTTCATTTTTACTTGGGTAACACTTAAATGCCTTTTTGCAATGCCCCAGGCACAATGCAGGCACTCTTTGAAAGAACTGACATATTCTGACACGGACACAGGCGAATGATTCTCAGAAAGCAGCTGTTCACTCAGCATTTTCATCGAGCCACGAACCGTGTGGCCAAACACAAGGTCGGCAGGACTAAACCCAGTTGACTCTCTCACAGACTCACGAGTGGCAAACAGAAGGAAAGGAAGCCCCTCATCCCACTCTCTTCCAGTTTCAACACAATATGCTCGAATTATGGCTTTTAAGGTCTGATGATACCGCTCCAGGGCCCCCTGTGACTCAGGATGATATGCAGTTGACATGCGTTGCGACACTCCCATTTCGACTAACATCTGCTTGAATTTCTTTGAGGTCAGGTTTGATCCTTGATCTGTTTGGATTTCTTTGGGTAACCCAAATATAGTACAAAACTTCACAAGAGCCTTAATCACAGCAGGGGATTTAATTGCGCGCAAGGGAACTGCTTCAGGGAACCTGGTTGCGGTGCACATGATGGTTAACACATATTGGTAACCACTTTTGGTTTTTGGCAGTGGACCAACACAATCTAGTATCAACCGTTCAAACAGTTCAGCCATCACTGGCACTGGATGCAGAGGAGCAATGGGGACCTTCTGGTTTGGTTTGCCAGACCTTTGACATATCTCACAAATTCTGCAAAAATCTGCTATTGAGGACTTGCACTTTGGCCAAAAGAAGTACTTGGTTATACGGTGAAAGGTTTTATTGACACCTAAATGCCCTGCAGGTAAATTGTAAATTGTGTTATATATGATATTACCGAAGGGTTTAATTTCCCCTCAGACATTGATAAGTTGTCTGAATTACAATTATCCATCCTTCACAGCTGAAGTTTATCTAAGTTAGGAGGTAGGATGCAGACTCGTTGAAGGCAGCTTTATTTCGTCTCGACTGAAAACTGGTGGTTGAGGATTTTAGATGCGAACTTGTTGCCATGGAAGCAGAATTCATCTTTAAGGAAAATGTAGATATACTGTATATTGTTTATTGAATGACAAAAAAACTGGATGACGAGTAATTTCTTATATTCTGAAAAAAAAAAAAAAAAACAGAGGTGTTTATTATAGGACCTAAAAACTCTGCATGTAATAACCTAGAACACTGTCTAAGACTTGATGGCTGCTCTGTCAATTGTTCATCATCAGTTAGGAACCTAAGTGTGTCTTCTGCAAGACAGTTTTGTTTATTAACTGTGCCAAAAGTGCCAAAATTTACATAGTGTACTTTTAAATTACATTTTGCATTTTTAGAGTTTTAGGGTTACATAACGGATAATATCCTGGCAGAAAATTACCAGTACTTTTTTGTTTTTCTAATGTTTTTTTTTTCTTGCAGCATACCTAACTGAACAACAATTATATGTACAAGCTAATAACAAGGTGTATCCTAAATAAGTCATGATAGAAAGCTTCCATGGATTCTAATGGTTCCCAAGAGAACCATACACCCTCACATTCTATCATTCAGGTGTGTGGGTAAAGTCTGTTGATGGTCATAGGCTTTTCAATCTCACACAAAGTCACTGAGGAGTTTGGATAATAAAACACAAACCCAAATCCAGCACAGAGAGGCTCAGTGAATGTGGTGTTGAATGTGTGTAAGTGTGTGAGTGTGTGTGTGTCAGACACGCTGTAGAAGGACAGACTGCCGGCTGGAATGTCCACATACACTCCTACTCTTTTAGAGGAGCCTGAAGGTACACGTATGTCAGTTTCCTTGTTATTGTGTCGGACAGTAAACCTGTTCTCAGAGCAGATCAGACTCCAGGAGTTTTCATTGAATCCAAATACACAGTCATCACTTGCTCCTTTCCTGCTGACTTCTTTATATGTCACCGATATAAAAGCATATCCACTCCATTCAGCTTCCCAGTAACAGCGTCCAGACAGACTCTCTCTACACAGAACCTGGGGACACTCATCAAATCTGTCTGGATGCTCAGGATATGACTGATCCTCTCTCACACGTGTCACCTGTCTGTTCTCCTCAGACAGAATGAGACAAGTGTGTGCTGTGTATGGGTCCAGTGTGAGGTGACAGGCATCTGAACACAAGAAAAGAGACATTTATAATGCAACACAACAATAATCACTAAAGGTGTGTATGTGTGTGTTTCTTGTGTAGACGTACATTTGCGTAGTCCAGCTAAAATCCTGAACTCTCCTCCATGAGCCACACTATAAAACACACAGTGTCACATTCTGCACATCAGATCCAATCAGTAAACTCACATACACAGCACTGACTTTTCCTTGTCAGGTAAAAGTGTACTAAAAGTCAAGGGCTTGTAGATTTGAATGTGAGAACTTACACAATAAATATTCATACTTGTTAGTTGATATTTACACTCACAATCTGATGAGAAAAGCTGACGTTTTGTTTTGCAAACATACACAATAATCAAAACACCCGTCTTTTATTAATTTATTTGCAATTGATTATGGCAGACAACACATAAAGTAAACTGTGTCTGTGGCCTAATACTATTTTTTGTAACCTATACTGGTGTGATAGTTCCCATGTTCTTGCTGAATTTGAAATACATCAAAAAAGGTAACTAAAATAAAATGTAACTGGTAGTGCACCTGTGTGACAGAATTTTTAACACCTGTTTTAACAGCTTTACAGTCAGCGATAGCTATTTTGTCTTAACCTGTACTGTGCACTTGGAATATTACACCCTTATTGTGCAAGTTACATTGTTACCTTTAAGGTTTCATTTTTATATGTGTCTTTATGACTGTTATTATATAATATGGTGCAATATATTCCCATCCTTTATATTAATTTTATAAGCATTTTAGACAATAGTATCCATCTGCACTCCCGTGGCACCTCCTGTTTTAGGACACAAAAACCAGGCCACCCATCTCAAGTGTGTTTTAGGCCAGAAATGATGGATTTAAATCACTTTCCAGGGGAAAAACTACTGCAGCCTTTACCACTGCCATTTATGCATGATGGTTAAGCTAACCAGACTGCAAAAATTACAAATTCATAAAAAATTAAATTTACAGAACCACTTCAGTAAGGCAGTTGTCCATGAAGGTATGTTAACCTTGAGTTGTTTGTTTAATATATGTATTGTAGCTTAATACTTTATTGAGGTAATTATACCACTGTCTGTACTGTGGAACTAGAGTTTTAAAGAGGAGGGATTTTAAAAACTATTTAGTTTAATAAATAAATGTCAAAAGTATTTGTGACAACATTAACTAAATAACATTAACTAAATATTTTCTAATAATAACTAACAATCACTTCTAATAAAAAATAAAAATAAAAAATTGTGCTGAGGAGCTGAGAGTGCATTCAGGCCATTCGGCAGTAGTTCAATGTTGTGGCAAGAGCAAGATTGAGAGTTACAGACGTAAACGTTACAGGCCTTACTCATTCATTCAGTCATGTCTTATAGACAATGACGTTATTGAGTCTACTGGAAAAGAGTAGACAAAACGTAATAAAGCCTAGTTCACACTACATGACTTAAAGCAACACTAACACAATGTGACTTATTCTGTGTTAAAAATGTGCAAAATGTATATGAGTGAGTAAATCATAAATTCATCTACCAAACCGCCTTTTTGTCTTATCCCAAATCATTTCCATACATTTATAATAAGTGATTATTTTTGGACTGTTGTAGCCTGTTTGGGTCATCACTGTTGCGGAGTAACACATACCTGCGGGAATCGCCATAGACATAAACTTGAAGAAGTAGCTCCGGTTAGAATGTTCCTCTGAGGGATGCATGCAGTTCTGCTTATTAACCCCTAGAGTGCCAACATTTATATAGTGTTGCTTTAAAACTTTGGCAGATCGTTGTGCTGTTTAGACTACATGATTTCTTGGCTGTCTTGAAGTCATGGTGTTCACACTACATGACTACGTAAATGCAATATGGGTCACAAACTACACAAGCTGACAACAATTCTGTTACCTAATGACGCTATCCCATCCCCAAACCACGTTTTGTCACAAAAACATAATGGGGATTTAACTTCTTGAATCCAGGCGCTGTTCAGTCCGGCGCTGTTCGCAGTTTCCTGTCCAGCGCCACGTCGTTTAATTAGCAAATGCATTTGTGCCCATTTGTGTGCTGGTCTAAAAAAGAGGTGTGTTCAGGCGCATTGTTGGCGCATAGTTATTTTAAGGAGCTGAAAATACACTGCGCCACAGACCAACTCAAACCTGGTCTAAAGTCTAAAGTCAATGGGGCAATATTTTTTTGTTATATAAAAAGCACGTTGGTAGAAAATGCGCCTCTGGGCGGGTCCACAGTGCGCATTGACTTTGCTTATTACACACAGGGATGCACATCACACAAACATGCCAAATATTAAAAAACAAAAGGATTACAGTGTGAAAGAATATTATTGTGTAGGCTACATAAATATAGAAATGTAATGATGGATAGTCATTGGGTGTATTAGAATTAGGCTACCTATTTGCAATTCAGCCTATTACTGCTTATAATGATGAATCAAATTCTAATTAAATTAATTATAGTGTCCTGTACCTACCATTAATTTCTTTTTTATTTTTATATAATATATGGTGTCTGAATAATTTTTGTTTTGTCTGTGCACTCATTCTTGCTAAAACTACGGAGTAATTCAGTTAAGAGCAGTGAGTGATTTTCTTAATTTAATTTTCTTGGATTAACATTACAGCAGCCAGTAGCTAAATTAGGCACGGTCACTTTAATCGACAATGAATGCATCCAATATAATACACATCCCATTTTTTTCTCAACTGTTTACTTTCACTTAAGACATAACCAACTGTTTTTTCGAGCATAGTTTCCAAGACGGGTATTTTGACATATTTTGTATGTATTTGTCGGCACAAGAGCAAAAAGAGGCAAATTCTGTGTTCAAGTGTTTTGAGATGCCTTTCTCTGCTTGAGCCCTAAACACCAGAACACAGCTGTGCTGAATTGGGCTTTTTCACATCCTTTTCTGTTTGTTTTAACTGTGATTTGTATTTGTTCGTTCAGGTGCAGTACGGAAGTTCGAGGAGACTTCGCAAACGAGAGCTCAGTTTAGTGTCGCTGTCTGTGAGATGCGGCTCTGAGACTGTGAGATGCGTGCGCACAAAACACAGCGCGCAAGTTCAGCTTTTCCGCGTCTTGTGTTTAAATGATTTAAACTCTTTTGAATGTTTAAATTGAAAAGTGGCCAGGCTTAAAAACATATGAAAATGATAATCTTTCATGACGTCACGCAGCAGTGGCCTGTCAACTGTCCTGATTGTCTTTTTAGGCTACCCTCAGCCAGACGGTTGAGATCATCAGGGGCCCCCCCTCTGCCGTGGGCCCCTATCATCGTCACCACCTTTCACCCCACTTGCAACGGCCCTGATTACGAGCTTTAGTGACAAGCTCTTTGTAATACTTATCATTGGTTAAATATTTGTAAAACCCTCTGATTCAAATAATAATAAAAAAATATAATAGAAATATGAAGTTTAGATAATTTTTCATGACTGAGCTGTATGGCGACTGCCATACTCTGCCATACGGAAAGGACACTGGCCCTATAGGACCGAGTTAATATGTCACACTGTACAACATTAATTAGTATTTAATTATTGTAAAGGGTAAGTTTAAGGCTATGTAGGTGTAGACGTTAATAAAACACAATCTAACAGGTAGAAAATTTTATTAGAAACATCTAAACCTTTCAGAACGCAGCAAGTGCACTGCTGTAATGTGACAAGAATCAACGAATCAGCTTCATCCTTTCCCGTAAAAAAATTTAAAACTAAGCCAAGATGGAGAAACAGCTGGTCATAGCTGATAGCCATTTTTTAAATGAATTAATTAGCAGAGCTAGTGCAAGGGATTTGTAATGCTGGAAATCCATTTATCCTTTGCTAAAACTTCTGCTTCTTTATGGAGAGCAGGTCATGGTTGCTTAGCAACAGCAGACGTCACGAAACGAAAGCATAGAGCACAGGCTACAGAGTGCTTTGGAAAAAAGGAGAAAACGTCGCGCCTAGCGTTTTTTTTTCACATGTTTTCAGATGCGACATACAATTGTGGTTTTGTTTTGAAGGAGAAAAAAAGCATATTGCTGGACTCGGTCTAGACCAATGAGAACATTTGGCACGTCCAATAACCAAGCCCGAGATGATAAAAAAAATTACTACAGCCCTACATCTTGCATTTGTGCAAGTGAGTTTTGTAACAGAAATATCACAATAGTAGTAGTAAAATTCAAGGCACTAAATATTTATGTTTGAAGTGCCGACCTATGGTTATACAGCAAAAATTTAAGTGCTAAAGTAAAAATGTTATACACACTTGTGCCTGTATTGGTGTTTACACATTTGTAACTACTGGTCTGCAACACTGAATTTAAAACAGGAGTTTTAATTATTGTGTATGTGTGAAAGTTTAAACATTTAAGCTTTGCACATCAGAGTTTTAAAAGTAAATTTCAGATTACAAGCTATTTAGATTTCTCAAATTCAGATTTGAAGCTCTCATGTTTTGCTACTCTTTTTTCTTCATACTTGCTGATCAACATACTTGAATTTCTCCAGCGTGCAGTTTTGATGGTTGAGTAGCTTAACTTCTGATTCTCTGAGGTGATTGTAGCTCAGATCCAGCTCTTTCAGAAGTGAGGGGTTTGAACTCAGAACTGACATCACATAACAACAGCCTTCCTCTGTTACCATACAGCCAGATAATCTACAAAAACCAACAGCCAACAGGCCACGACATTAGTTTGTCTGAATAGGGCATATGTGTGTATTCATAAAAATGTTTATTAATTATTTAATAAAATACATACTTTTTATAATTTGTACTTTGTTTGGAGTCAGAAATCAAGGGCAAGTCTAAATTGATATGTTTAGTTTGATGAGAGTAAATCTGTGTTCTTAAATACCTCAGTATGTTCAGTTGACAATGCGACTTCTTCAGTCCATTAAAGAGGATCTTCACTCCTGAATCCCGCAGGTCATTGTTACTCAGGTCCAGCTCTCTCAGAAAGGAGTTTGATTGCAGAGCTGAAGAAAAACTTTCACAGCATTGACCAGTGAGATTACAGAGGACCAATCTAAAGAGAACAATAAAAAAGAAAGTATGGAATTGGATACTTATGGTTAGGAATTAGATACGTGTTATAGAATGAACATTTTGTTTTCAGCTTATTGATTCCTGTTCACACATCTTCCGAAAGACCAAATAGCAGGAAGCATGATTGATTGTTTAAATTATATGAATGATGTGATCAAATTGATGAATGCTAAAAACGGTATTAGAACGGTACTTGTAGTTTTTTATATCTGGTGTTTTTCAGTAACTTGTGAGCATACGATTGGTTAAGACCAGAGGCCCAGGGGATACAGTTATCTTTTAATGTTACTGTGGGGTAAAAATGATGTTAGCAGGGACCTTTCTTTGTCTCCTTTGAACTCAGAAGGTGAAACTCTGTAAATGAGATAATTTCTGCAGAAATTAAAATCAAGACAAATACAAACTCTTTGACAGGTTTTTCATCCTCAGTTTCACATTTATTGATCAATTTCAGAAACTACACACCCTTGCTTCGAAAGTAAAGCAAGTAAAAGTAAACAAACTGAGGAGTGTCACAGGTCGATCATTTATAATCAAAGCATAGCATCCCTTTTCCAATGTTTTGTCATTTAGCTGGGCGTAGAGGGAACTTCAGAGGGAAAAATATTTTATTTTAATCATTTTGAGTTAGCCTATCAATGTTTGTTTATTCACTGGCAAGGGCGCTGAATCTAAAGTACACACACATGCTTTGAACATGGATGTGGCAATAAAAAGGCTGTAATTCATAGAGCTATGTTGTTTTCCCTGTACACTTAATCTTGGAGATCAAAGTGTCTATTCAGTGGCATCAGTGCCAAAATGGACAGCAAGAATCTGGAACAATGTTATTTGGATGAAGAAACCATCCATAGCAGTCCTAAGCAAGTGTATTATGTGCATTTTAAAATGTATAGAGTATGACATTTGTTAAAAAATATAAGAACCAGCTGGAATTCCCTATACTTTTATAATGTGATAATTTCTAGCATAGTACCCTGCTATTCAAGCAGCCAGCTTGGATAGGCATTTGAGAAAAGCCAACAGAGATGGACAAGTACGAACAAACCGTTTGAATAGTTCTTTGCTATGAGTGCTATGACTGTAAAGGTGAAAACTTCCTTAAGCTTCTTTGCCTTCTTTGTTATGTAACTCTGAAAATGTATTATTCTCAAACAGACTAGCTTGGCTGACTGAGGAAGATTTCAGAAAGGGATAAGAGTTAATCTTAAACTGTTGAAAATTGTGATATTTAAAAATAATAAATAAATATATATGTCAGGGCCGTAAAGAGAGAAAATTCAAATGCAGAGGATACGTGCAACAGTTTATTGGGTACTATAATAAAAAAATCCCAAAAATAATCCAACGTAAAAAACAACTCCAGAGCCCTCCGTACAGACACCTGTGGACAAAGGCTGTGGAGACTACCTCTGGTGCAATGCCCAACGGGACGTGGAAACGAGACTGAGGATCTCAGGCAAACGGCCAACTGCAAGAAATCCTCGTCTATGCGTCCTGAGCACAGCAGCCAAAAGGTGAGGAAATGGACACACAGCACAAGCACAAGAAAGCAGACATGTGACTACAATGACATCTAAAGACCCTGCTACCTGGTGGTGGAACACCGTAACCCGTAGTGAGTCTGAAGACCTTGATTTTCTGAGTTGCAACAATTTGTTGATTTGGGATAGAAGGAGGCAGGAACTGGGGCCTGTACCATGATGGTAGCTGAACAAATTCAGAGTTACAGGATTAGTTTTGAGTTGACAAAACCAAACCTCTCCAATCCGGCTTTGTTGGTACCATGATGCTGTTCATCAACTCTCTTTGTCAACTCAGGCTTTGATCCTGAGTTTGTGGAGCGCGTGCACATGAATGTGTGACATCACTGGCGAACAGCCAATCACGAGCCTCACAACACAAAGCAAAGTTTGATTTACTTCTCGAGAGAGACCCAGTGACATTCAAAACTAAAGGCTAAAGGTTATGCTAAAGGTTAAGAGTTTGAAGAATATGACAAATTTAAACGTCATATGAAAAATGAAGGAGGACAAGTAAAATAAATAATCTTGCTCTATCAGTGCATTGACAAGTGAAATTTGTTAACTTAGTTTATACATTTGAAAATATATAGTGATAGAGACTCAAACATGTAAGGTCAGATTTTTTATTTTTTAAATAGTGCAATATTTTGATACTACAGCTTATTTATATTATATGATCTGTATACATAAATATTTATTTAAAATAAAATAATATAATTGATAAATAACTGCTAAACTAAAATTGCTTGTGTGTAAAAGATAAATAATAATAATAATATGAATCTCAATAATTATATAAATCATAAAATGACTTTTTTAGCAATAGTGACCTTTAATTTGGAGCAAGATTAACTGGAGTGACTTTGTGTCAGACATGTGTCACTTCTCTCACATCTGATTGGTCCAGCTTCAGTTTGAGATCTCTAACCCAGAACATAACCTGCCCCGGAGCAGGTTAGCCTTGGAGTGTAAGTTACTATGGCAATGAATGCCACTAAAAGCCAAGCCACGTGATACCTAAAACCTAGGATTGGTGCAAACTAACCTGAAAATTACCTGGCTAGCCAGCTAATCCAGCTTCATGGTACAGGCCCCTAGTCAAAATAAACCTACTTTAATTCACAATTAACCAAAACAAAAAACAGCTGGTTTATGACCGACTACCACACACAAACATAATAAAATGTCCCAGGCCTGGTCCTGTTTCTCCCTGCACTGTCACTCCACCTTGCATTCCATGGAGCTCCTCTTAAGGAGACTAGTGTGGCATGCAGGAGTTGTTCATTAGCACTTTTGCTATCAGTCACACTCCATTTCCATGACTTTCAGCCCCACCCTGCTTGCAACAAGCTGGTTCAGGTGTGTTTGATTAGGGTTGGAGCTAAACTTTTCAAGGCAATGGTGCTACAAACAAACTTTCAGGGAATTTGAATACTCAAAGTAGTGTTGTCAAAAGACCCGGTACTTCGGTACCAAGTCGGTACTAAAATTTTTTAAATGTGACGGTACCAGGTTTCTTTAAGTACCGGTAGTACAGAGGTCCCGTTCAAACCCGGTTCAGCGCTATGATTTCCGCGAAGCAGAAAATGAGGACGGAATCTCAAAATCCAGTCATGAAAATGAAACTTACATTTTAATATGGACAGTCATGGAATGTGTCAAAGTTAGCATAAATTAATCAAATCTCCATATGGACCAGTATCTGTAAATGTTAAGCCGCAAAAGTTGTTTGAAATATGAATCCGTGTTCTGCGCGTCTCTGTGTGAATTAATGAATGGCAGACGTGCGGGTTTGTTTGCTACATAGACTGAAGCGCATGATGCTTGCATTAATTTCAGCATCTGAGCTTCAGAGTTCTCTCTCCATCAAGCGATCTGTACTTTTCAGTTCATCTCAATGCATGCACAGCGCACCTGTATTTGATGCTCTGTAAACTCTTTGTGAAGGCGCACGACTCACCGTCGCTTTACTGATAGCGCTGTTTCTCACACTTGCAAAGAGAGAGAGAGCGAGAGTCTTACCACGCTGAATCGACACGCTATATGTAAACTATTCTTTGTTGTCTTCTCCAGTCAAAATAATGGAGTTCGTTTAGAATTATTCATATTCATTTTCAAACAAGCAGAAGACATACCAGTTTCTCCGGTAGTGGGCGGAGCTAATGCGCAAATGGCAATTTCATTGGCTGGCGCTGATCTAGTAGGCTACCGTCCCTGTTTTGATTTCAGCAAATCAGTTTGACCGAACGCAGACAACGTGATTAATATTCATGAACCCAGCAGCTCATCAATTCATAGTGCATTGTATAAACACTAGTATGATAGTAGAATTAGTAGTAGTATTATTTTTTAATAATAATTAATATGATCTATTACTATTTTTTTTACAGAAAACCCTCAATGACCAAAAATATTTTAAGCATCACCACCAGTCTTAAGTTCAGTTAAAATGACAAATATGCATTCATTAGGCCTAAAAGTAAATTTTTAAATAAAGGCATTGTGCTAGAAATATTAATATTATTTAGTAATATGTATGTGATACTGCAACTACTGTTGAAAAAATTTATAAAACTTTATTTTTTAAAAAAATAAATCACAATATTTCTTCCATGTTTTAATTTTATTAGCAAATCCCCTTTATTTACCAAAAATAAAATGTGTTTAAATTTCATAAATTAAAAGACAAATTAAATTTGGGTGAAACTTGTTTACTGATTTTCATAATTATATAACTTGTAGAAAAACTTTAAACACAATTGTAAATAACTATAAAGAATGGCATTGGTTTTATTTTTAGTGCTAAAAAGTTATTTTTTTTAAATTAGCATATTTTTGTGTTTTGCTTTGGTACCGAAATTGGTACCGAGAACCGTGGATTTTCACTGGTATCGGTACCGAATACTGAAATTTTGGTACCGTGACAACACTAACTCAAAACTACTTTGGGCCAATATAACATGCATGTATACACCTGAATGATCTCAAAACCCCCTAAAAGAGCTCTAAAAGGAACTGTGTACTTAAGTCATGTAAAAATCTTAATCTTAATCATCAAATGATTTATAGTTTACTGTTTTTTAGGGCTGGAACGATACATATATTCGTACCGAACCATCACGTTACAGATATCTCGGTTAGGTGTATGAGGCCTTACAATGAATACAGGTAATTAAACCTCAATCCAGAAGGGGTCGCCTGCAGCAATGCAATGCTGTTTGATAACCGGCTGCCAACAGAAGAACAGTGAATGTTGTGAGTTGCGCACTTGAAAACAAAGCCCACTAGACAGTGACCAAGTGCTGATTTTGAATGCATCTCTCACAGACTGACAAAGGAGTATACTTTAACCCTCTGGAGTCGATTAACGCGTATATGCGTTATGAAGAATTTTTTCCTGATAACCCCGAAAAGAACTTAAATTACATTTTCAGTTTTGATCGTACAGATAAGAGCAATACATCAATCGAATCTGTAAAGGGTCTTCTTTTTTGTATACAGACATAATAACAACAAAACTTCGTGCATTTATAAAATAAAGATAACAAACAAGTTGTGCTGTCTGCAGCCTTTGTCTGCAGTGATCTTCATTTACAAATGCGTCATTAAAATTAACTGTAACTCAGTGAATACTCAACGAAGAGACATGAGAGATAAATCTATAGAAAGCTTGACATGCAATGTCCGTGGGGAAGTCGTGGCCTGGTGGTTAGAGAATCGGACTCCCAATCGAAGGGTTGTGGGTTCGAGTCCCGGGCCGGCAGGAATTGTGGGTGGGGGGAGTGCATGTACAGTTCTCTCACCACCCTCAATACCACGACTGAGGTGCCCTTGAGCAAGGCACCGAACCCCCAACTGCTCCCTGGGCGCCGCAGCATAAATGGCTGCCCACTGCTCCGGGTTTGTGTCCACAGTGTGTGTGTGTGTGTTCACTGCTCTGTGTGTGTGTGCACTTCGGATGGGTTAAATGCAGAGCACAAATTCTGAGTATGGGTCACCATACTTGGCCGAATGTCACTTCACTTCTGTTTTTCACATTTTGCTTCATTATCTTCTAATGTGACCATGCCCCCTTGCTGAACGCTCTATTCAGATTCTAATGTTTCACTGAAGCACGCAGCTTGAATACACCCATACAACAGAAGATAACGCAGCGAGACTGTTCTTCAAGTTTTTTAATTTTACTGTTTGCTTCGTGATGAGAGGGATAAGACATAAATGTATCAAATAAATGTAACTGTAATCAATGTAACAAACAATGCTGTTCTTTCAATTTATCCCCACTAAAAAAACCTGAAAAAAATATTCACAGCTCTTTTCAACATTATTATTATTATTATTATTATTAAAAATAATAATAATAACAATAAATGTTTTTTGTGTAGAAAATCAGATTGCTAAAAGGATTTATGAAGGTTTGTGGCACTGGAGAAATGATGCTAAAAATTCAGCTTTGAAAGTCAGCTTTGATTGTTCCTAATAAACTGTTTAACTGCACTCGCAAGTGAATATTAAATTATGTTGTGGGATAATTAAATATATTCTAAATAAACTACAAACATAAAATTATATGCATTTATTTTGTCCTTACATTCTTTCTTGTAACTCTTCCCTCTCAGACACACAGCTGATTGAAAGGCTCATTATGCAGCTCATTATGGGGGCCTTCGTCTTCTCAGTTGTAAATGATGAACAATGATATTCATGATAGTTGACGCCTACTCGCATATGACTTTTACCAACAAAAAGTGTCTTAGAAAATTTAAATCAATATATTGTTTTCTGTGAGTGAGTGAGTAAACAAGATGATTTTCACATAATTTAGAAAGAAACAGAGCATAATAGATTTTTTTTATTGAACCCTGACCCCCAAACTGAGGTACGTACCGAACCATGACATCTGCATAACGTTTCACTGTTTGAATAACTGCAGTCTTAGCTACTCCCCTTTTTGAATTACAGATTACTACCAGTTGTTGGTATGGAAAATTATTTCCTCTCATGCAGATGCAGACCGTTCTTGCTAGTTGGCTGTAGTCTGTTGTATATTCAAGCTCAACCTTTGACCAAGATGCAGGCAAGTTTATATATATATAAACTTTATACTTAGAACAAAAGAAACATCTTTGATATAAAGATTTGTTATACAAATCTGATCTTTTCCAAACAGCTATTCATTCCCATTTTTAAACATAATGAATAAGTGAATGTAAAAATCAAACCTCAGTATGTTTAGTTTAGTTCACAGAGTGAACCCTTGAGTCCAGCACAGAGAAGCTTCACTCCTGAATCCTGCAGATCATTGTTACTCAGGTCCAGCTCTCTCAGACAGGAATTTGATGATTGTAGAGCTGAAGACAAAATTTCACATTGCTGAAGAGGGAGACCACATCCAGCAAATCTATAACAGAAAACAACATTGTAAAGATTGTCATAAAGATGTCATATTTTCTGTTTTAAGAATGCCAAAAAAACAATCTTTAATTGACCACATATCTAATATGCTGTGTGACAAGAAGTTCTTTGAACAAAGATCATGTTCAAATTAAGTAGCTTTTGACTACTAAGTAATACTTTGTTTGTGATATGAATATACCAGTTTTTAATTCTGAATGTGAGATCGTTGTAAACATATTTTACACATTGCTGTGTTTCTACTGTCTACTGTTCAATGTGCTTTCAAATTCTTATATCTTTTCTAATTCAATGCTCATAATAAATTTGTGTAATATGAATAAAAACAGGGTTGAAATTTCATATATTAATTAGACACACAAAAAGTTACTGAATTACTGAAAAAAATAATTCTTATGTCTGTGATTCCCAACAATGGACCTGGAGCACACCCTTGGGTACACATTTTAGATGTTACCCTTTTCATTTCAGGCCTTTGAGTCACTACTAATGAGGTGATGAGTAGATTCAGATGAGTTTGATTAGGGAAACATACAACATGTGCAGAGCTGAGGGTTTTCCAGGACCAAAGTTTGGGAAACTTATGTGATAACATGAATAGCCTACTCACATAACTTTTTTGCAGTTCATCACAGCTGGTATCAGTCTCCATCTACCCTCATCTGATGTGTTGTATTTCATAGGATCAAACTCATCCAGCACATCATCTGACATCTGAATCATGTAGGCTATTGCTGAGCAGTGAGAAGGAGAGAGTTTCTTCTCTGAGAGTTTGCCTGATTTCAGAAACTCCTGAATTTCTCTTGACAGAGTCTGATCTTTCACCTCCAGCAGACAGAGGAAAAGATTGATAGATCTGTCTGCTGAGAGACATTTGTAATGCTCTTTAAATTGATTGCTTAATCTGTCATCATCATAATCCAAATTGCAATCATAATCGATATCATTGTCACTCTTGATTGTGTCTTTGATGTACTTTGTGATGTCTCTGATAGTGGAAAAGCTGTTCTCTGTGTGGGACAGTAGATCTTGTAAGAGTGTCTGATTGGACTCAAGTGAGACCCCCAGCAGGAACCGCAGGAATAGATCCAGATGTCCTTTTTCACTCTGAAGAGTTTTTTTAACTGCTGATCTTAGTAATGCATATAGAGGGTTTCCCCCAGACCTGCCACACATATTCTCATAATTTTCATGAGAACTGAAACAACTCTAGTGGCTCCATGTTGTTCATCAGATGAGAGCAAAACACATATAATGCAGCAAGAAACTCCTGAAGGCTTAGATGTGTGAAGCAGTAGACTTTCCTCTGATGAATAACTGATTCCCCCCTAAAGATTTCAGTGCACATCCCAGAATACACTGAGGCCTCAGTGACATCTATGCCACACTCTCTCAGGTCCTCCTCATAGAACATCACATTGCCCTTCATCAGCTGATTGAAAGCCAGTTCAGCAAGTTTCACAATCACTTCTTTATCTAACTGCTGGCGATTCTCTGGATCTCCCTCTTCATATTTCTGATTCCTCATTTTTATCTGAATGAGCAGGAAGTGGATGTACATTTCAGTCAGAGTTTGAGGGATTTCTGCACTCAGATCTTCTTCCATGAGCTTCTGAAGCACAGTGGATGAGATCCAGCAGAAGATGGGTATGTGGCACATGATGTAGAGGCTTCTCACTTTTTAATATGTGAAATGATTCTGCTAGCTTGAAGCTCATCACTGATTCTCTTCCTGAAATATTCCTCCTTCTGTGGCTCATTGAACCCTTCAATCTCTGTCACACGGTTGATATATCTGGGGGGGATCTGACTGGCTGCTGCTGGTCTGGAGGTTATCCAGATGAGAGCGGAGGGAAGCAGATTTCCTTTTATTAAGTTTGACATCAACACAGCCAACGATGAAGTCTCAGTCACACCTGAAACTTTTTCACTGTCTGAAAACATCAGTGTAATTCTGCTTTCATCCAGACCATCAAAGATAAACACAACTTTACACTCCTCATAAATCTTTAAGTCTAGATCTCCAAGATCAGGATGAAAGTCAAGTAAAAGTCTGTGAAGACTGTACTGATCATCTTTAATTAAGTTTAGCTCACGAAATGGGAGCACAAACAGGAAATCCACATCTTGATTGGCTTTTCCCTCGGCCCAGTCCAGAATGAACTTCTGCACAGAGACGGTTTTTCCAATTCCAGCGATGCCTTTAGTAAGAACCATCTTTATTTTGTCTTTTTCCTCGCATCTTAGTTCACATAAGGGTTTAAAGATGTCATTGCAGTAGATTGGAGTGTTATGTGAGAATTTTGTTTTGGGTGTTGCCTCCATCTGTAAAACCTCATGTTCCTCATTCACTATTTTACTCTCTCCATTTATGATGTAGAGCTGTGTGTAAATGCTGTTCAGAAAAGTTTGATTTTCTTGTATTTTGATTCCTTTAAATAACCTCTCATATTTGTTCTTCATGTTGTTTTTGTGGTGGTCTTTGACTCTCAGTAGCTTATCATCTGGTTGGTGAGGATCCAGTTGCAGGTTTCCAGTCTCTCTGAAGGTCGGCCAATCATCTCTATGCTCACAGCAGGGACAAGAAGAACAAATAGAAAGAATGAGGTCTCAAGAGACAAGCTCTACTAAAGCCATGTGTCATTCAAAGAAAAACAAATGGAAAAAAAACAGCTGAGACACACCATGCTGTTTTTATATAGAAACTATCCCCCATCAGTTAGAACTTTATTTTTCAAATGACACTTAAAACTTGTAAGCCTCGCCATATTTGTTTTAACTTTGAAACACTGTGTGTGTATAAAACGATGGGTCATTCCATGTCAACTCAAACAGAGGTCATCCAGGAACAGTAAAAAAAAAAAAAAGAAAGAAAAAAAAAAAGATTCTGACTGTGTGCGTCAAGGCAAGTCACCTTTATTTATATAGCGCTTTAAACAAAATACATTGCGTCAAAGCAACTGAACAACATTCATTAGGAAAACAGTGTGTCAATAATGCAAAAAGAAAGGGTGTGAAAGAGATGCATAAAAGAAAACCAATGCCATGGATGATTGTTTATTGAGAATTCCATTATTTTATAGAGGGGGATCAATAGATAATAGAATTTAAAAAATGTTCAAAAATGGGAAAGAGCCCCATCTTGTAACTCAAGAACTATTAAAGGTATCTTAATATGATTTTAAATTCTAGTTCTTAACATACTTTTTGGTAACACTTTATTTTAACGTGTTCTTAAGTGTTACATATACTTACTATAATAACAACAATTAATTATGCATAATTACATGCAAGTTACCCTAAACAAAATCATAATCCTTATAGAAGTACACATTTAATAAATATTGCTCAGTACTTAAATACATAATTACACAGTAACTAGGATACCTTAAAATAAAGTGTAACCTACTTTTCTTTCTTTTAAGGCCTTATACTTCAATTTCAGAGATATTGGGATCGTATTATGACTCCATTAGTACATTGTTAAATTTGTACAACTTCAGTGTCAAAACCAAAATGTGGTTCACTATGTTTTTAAAGAGGAATTACAAATTTCTGTCCATTTCATGTATAAATTGTTGAATTTTACTCCACTTTTAACAATTCATCTGAAGGAAATGGTTTGCCAAGTTTTTTTTTTTTTTTTTTTTTTTTGAGGAATTTAGGAAATCAAGGAATCACAGTTAAAAAAATAAAATAAAATAAAAAGCAAACATTGTGACAGGTTGACAATAAGGCAATGATAACAGTTGATCTGAGCACATGAAGTAGCTGAGGAACTGCACACATAAGTGTAAAAATAAAATGATGCTGCTGTCTTTAAAGTCATTTTCACCGTGATGTAATCTGGCTCCAAATCTCAAGAGAAAATTGTAATTTTGACCCCACTCTACAAAGAAGTGTAACTATTAATCCATGGCATTTAATAATGATTGGATTTCATTATTATTATTTGTTTGTCTTTGTTTTGTCTTAGAAAAAAAATATTAACAATATCAAACTTTTTAGCTGAGGATGTTTATGAAATTTGGTAGATTTGGCATTAATGAATTAATGAATAAATGAATGACTGCTATACAAATGAGCAAATCACCTCAAATTTCTCACTATTACTAAATAATGAGAATGAAAACTAAAATTATATTAACTGACATACAGGTGATGACAATGAAGCATGATTCTGAGAGCATATTCAGGTGACAGCCCTCCAAATGTGGTGTGGAGCTGACTCATTTGCAGCAATGATGGATGAATTAAGTTTACCATAAAATGCCATTTAATTGACGATGTGGCCGAAGGTGTTCACATGGACACTGTCCACTACAAAGATGTTTATCACATCAAGCCACTGTCAGATAAAACCACATTTGCAAGCATTTTCAATGATGTGAGTCTTTTCTTCTAAACATTAATTGAATTGTATAATGCAGCATTAAGATTTGGATATTTGGGTTAATATCTTCAAAATCAAACAGGTCTACCTGAACATACCAGTCACACCATGCACCGGATAATTCACAATAAAGTTTTACGGTCTAAAATATATAGTTAGACGTTTCACCTCAGATCGTCCACTAACTAGAGACTTCAGCAACAGTCAGATGAGTTAGAGTTAGCATGATTTATCCACGTATAAGGTGATCCTTGTGGAAAGTTTTCAAATTTGGGTCCAGCAGTAACTTAACAAGGTTGGAAATTATTAGCTTAAGTTTTTTCTGTCCCTTGTCTGGTAATTGTCTTACCTGTTGTTAAGGGTCCCTGTTCCATCACTGAATTTGATGGGTACTTCCATGGATGCATCACTCTTCACAGACAAACAGCTGGGCTCTGGAGATGCTGCTCTCTGGTTCTGGTAGTGAACAACATCTCCATCCTCTCTCTCCTCATACAGGCTCATTTCTTCTATAGCTTCATTCAGTCTGCATAAGTGGGCCAAATCTGATTATTTAGCTCATACTGTATGTGGTTCAGATGCCTTTTTTTCAGAACAGTGTGAACAGCAGAAACCACAAAGAATTAAATTTTTGGTTCTGATTTGGGCCTCTTCCATGAGTGGTCTTAAATCAGATACAAGTCTGATTTTTGCAATGCGTTCTCTGTCTTGTATTTTACCTTTTGGGGTACAACAGCTTGACGCCGTACATATTAGTACCTTAAAGGGATAGTTCACCCAAAAATCAAAATTATGTCATTAATAACTCACCCTCATTTCGTTCCAAACCCGTAAAACCTCAGTTTATCTTCGGGACACAGTTTAAGATATTTTAGATTTAGTCCGAGAGCTCTCAGTCCCTCCATTGAAGCTGTGTGTACGGTCTACTGTCCATGTCCAGAAAGGTAAGAAAAACATCATCAAAGTAGTCCATGTGACATCAGAGGTACAGTTAGAATATTTTGAAGCATCGAAAATACATTTTGGTCCAAAAATAGCAAAAACTACGACTTTATTCAGCATTGTCTTCTCTTCCTTGTCTGTTGTGAGAGAGTTCAAAACAAAACAGTTTGTGATATCCGGTTCACGAACGAATCATTCAATGTAACCGGATCTTTTTGAACCAGTTCACCAAATCGAACTGAATCATTTTAAACGGTTCGCGTCTCCAATATGCATTAATCTGCAAATGACTTAAGCTGTTAACTTTTTTAATGTGGCTGACACTCCCTCTGAGATAAAACAAACCAATATCCCGGACTAATTCATTTACTCGAACAGTACACTGACTGAACTGATGTGAAGAGAGAACTGAAGATGAACACCGAGCCGAGCCAGATAATGACTCGTTCACAAGTCAAGAACCGGTTGCATCGGTTTTCGGATCACCAGTAGTTCTTTCGGACAGTTCGACTCAATAAACCGCTTGAAGAAAACGGTTCACCGGTTCTTTTGCACTCAACGTAATGGTGTCATTGGCGATGATTGCCCTTGATTCAAGCCTTCGGTTTACCCGCGCTCATAACACTAGCACAGAATCAGTTCAGAATCAATCACCAAAAGAATCAGTTCGGTTCAGACGCTCTGTGTGTCGGTCTGCTTCACGCTGAATCACACATGCGCGGTTATCATCAGCTCCTCGGTTCTCGAATCGGACGCGTCTGACAGAAACGGTTCTTGACTCGTGAACGAGTCATTATCTGGCTCGGCTCGGTGTTCATCTTCAGTTCTCTCTTCACAGCAGTTCAGTCAGTGTACTGTTCAAGTAAATGAATTACAACGGGATATTGGTTTGTTTGAACTAAGAGGGAGTGTAAGCCACATTCAAAAAGTTAACAGCTTAACCCCCGGTTTCACAGACAAGGCTTAAGCCTTGTCCTAGACTAAAATGCAAGTCTGAGTTGTTTCAAATGAAAGAAACTTGTACTGATTGATCTTAAAATATATGAGTGCCTTTGTTTTGTCTCAAGATGCACACCAGTAATGTTTTTTTCTAAGGCATATTTATAAAAATTACTTAAATGTCCTAATTGAACTATGGCCTAATCCTGGTTTAGGCTAAGCCCTGTCTATGAAACCAGGCCTACGTCATTTATGGATTAATGCTTATTGGAGACGCGAACCATTTAAAACGATTCAGTTCAATTTGGTGAACTGGTTCAAAAAGATCTGGTTACATCGAATGATTAGTTCGTGAACCAGATATCACAAACTGCAGTGTTTTGAACTCTCTCACAACAGACACGCAAGAGAAGACAATGCTGAATAAAGTCATAGTTTTTGCTATTTTTGGACCAAAATGTATTTTCGATGCTTCAAAATATTCTAACTGACCCTCTGATGTCACATGGACTACTTTGATGGTGTTTTTCTTACCTTTCTGGACATGGACAGTATACCGTACACACAGCTTCAATGGAGGGACAGAGAGCTCTCGGACTAAATCTAAAATATCTTAAACTGTGTTCTGAAAATAAATGGAGGTCTCACGGGTTTGGAACGACATGAAGGTTAGTAATTAATGACATAATTTTTTTTGGGTGAACTAAACCCTTTAAGAGTAGTCATTCGTACCCTTATGGTACTAATTTGTAGGCCTATCTATTAGTGGTAAAAAAAAGGAACAAATATGTCCTTGTTCCAGTGACAAGCTTTTATACCCCAAACGGTGGGGCTGGGGAGGGGGTTATAGAAATTATTACTTTTATTTACTCAATTTTCTGTCCATTTCATGTCCAATTTTTTTTATTTTGCTCCACTTTTAACAATTTATCTGAAGGTAATGTTGTTGTTGTTTTTTTGAGGAATTGAGGAAATCAAGAAATCACTGTTTTAAAATTTAAATAAAATATTAGCAAACATTGTGACAGGTTGACAATAAGGCAATGATAACAGTTAATCTGAGTACATGACGCAGCTGAGAACCTGCTCACATAAGTGTAAAAATAAAAAAATGCTGCCATCTTTAAAGTCATTTTCACAGTGATGTAATCTGGTTCCAAATCTCAAGAATTTTTTTTTTACTTTTACCCCACTCTACAAAGTAGTGTAAATATTCATTCATAGCATTTAATAACCATTGGCTTTCATTATTATTTGTTTGTCTTTTTTTTTTTTATATTAACAATTTCAAACTTTTTAGCTGAGGATGTTTCTGAGATTTGGTTGATTTGGCATTGATTAATTAATGATTAAATGAATGAATGCTATACAAATGAGCACATCAACTCAAATTCACAGCACATTTTCGCAAATAGACGTCAGTTTTGCCTCGCTGATGTGTTACATTTGATGGCTTCAGTCATGGAAAATGAAAGAAAAAGACTATAGTTAAAATATTTAATATATTTAAAATGTAATATTCACAGATGAAAGTTTGGTACTTATGAAGTTATGTGCATTTATTAGAACGAATTCAAGCAGGATAAATGTCAAGCCTGTGCCTGAGTCTATGCTTATACTTTCTCTAAGCTACATGGTATTAAACCGTATTTTAGATTTGATACATTTAAAAGGTGTGCAGTATTATTTATATTATATGAATTATGTGTTATATTACTCAAAAGAAATTGTGGTTTACTTTGCATTTGAGCATTAAAAGTGGTAGCCTATTTTAGGGGGGTAGGCTACATGTTTGACTTAAATATTGACTTAGCAATGTCAATATTTTCATATATTATGCCTATATTTTAATTTATATTTTAAAATTCCTTTAATAAAACAACATGCATTTTTGTTATTCGTTACCTGTCCTTTATTTTGACAGATAACTTCTTGGAAAAAAGACATTTGTCTGTAAACTGATTAAGAAATTGTTGCATGTTTAAACGTGAAGCGCTGTATAATTTGGTTCACATTAATTATGCCTAATTAGCCTAAAACAAGAAACGAATAAATTAAACCTGCATGATTTAGCTAAATCTTTGAAACTCTAAAGAATGGACGGATTAATAAACCGTCCTCACGATTAAACTCAAGTTCTCTCATTATAATTAACAAATTGCACACGATGTAAAAAAGAGCTTCATTAACTGACAACATAAGTGATTTTAAAGGGAGCCTTCTTTACTTGCTTTCAGGGGTGTGTCTAGAGCATTTTCAGTGGGGGGGCCATGCTGGGGCACTGCCTCCAAATGGGGTGGCCAGTGACAAAAAAAATAAAATAAAAAAAGCTAAATTCTACTTTATATTACGTAAATCCTATTCATTTTATTATTTTTTTTAACTTGAATAAAGTTACTTGTAAACAAATGCAGTAATAAAGCAAATTTTTTTTAACTTAGTTTTTTGTCATCCCTGTATATATCCTTTAAGTTAAATTTCAGAATAAATTATTCTTTTATTTGAAAGAAACTCCCTATATCATTACTTCTTTTCATGGCTTGGCACTGCTGTCTTCCCTGCCTTCAAAAGAAACATGTATGTGTGTCTGTTATTCTCAATCTCAAAAAAAAAAAAATCCAAATTGTGAATGAAATGCACAGAATGCATCGATGTCATTTCACGTGTAAATGACTAAGTTAGGCCTGACAATTTAACTGACTATCTAACTGACTTACTCTCATGCATTAACAAGTAACGTGTCACCAGACAATTATTATTATGGAACATTCTGTGCATATTGTCATTTGGTGCAATCTTGCTATGTGGTCACTGTCACAAAATAAACTGATACAAAATATGCAAATCACCATGACTGTTTATTGTTTGATAGCGCCCAGCGTATTTTACTTTTATTGTGTTTTATTAAATGTTGACTGAACATTCGTTTGAAATCAACCACGACCAACGCGAGCAGAGCCTGACGGAGTAAAAACATTGATCTGAGAAAACCATACAAACATATTAAACCATACATAAAGCTTACTCACCAGCTCTTTGTTTGGTGTTTTGTGATGTGTCATTCTTGAACGATTCGAATCTTTAATGTGACTAGGGAAGAACGAGTCGTCTCTATGACGACGACATCACTTTGATTGTTTTTTTGTTTTGTTTTTTTGTTTTTTTTACAGTGGATTCTAATCTTCAAGAAATTACCCTGTTGTATGATTTATGTTTTTTGAGTTCACCCTTCAGATTTAGACTATATAACTGTAGTGTTACTTGTTTAGGATTCAAAATGTTATTTGGTTTTGATTTATGTCATTATATCCTTTTTGAGCAAGCATCTTATACATATATTAGACCAATTTAAGCAGTTATTATACCAGCAAACTCAAAATTTGATTAAAAATTAAACTAGGCTATAAATACTTGGATTATAATATTATTGTATAGCCTAGTGTTTATTTACTGATAGACAGTCAAATTAATCAATATTTTATTTATAACAAGGTTTTATTTATTTATAAAATAATAACACACCACAGATCCTCAAGAAACAGTAACAAAAACACAGTGACAGAAATGTCCGAAAAAGCGCATGGTTCTGTCACGTGATTAAGGAATGATTTGAACCCGAAGACTTGTCAGACAAGAGGTGAGTTAATCACAGACTGAAGACCCAGGTAAAGAATGAATTAATCTTTTCTGTATCTTTATAGCATTTTAGTTTTGTATTGTTTGTAATGTGATCAACGTTTGCGTAAGTACTAGATGAGTTGGGGAAGTAACACGTAACATTATAATTACATTTTGCTAAAATGAACGAAATGACTCGAAAAAAGATCAAAAGTCTGAGTAGGTATAATGATCCGAACTTCCCATCACTTTACTGTCTATGGTCTCGACTTCCCACACTTGATAAAGTAAAAGTCCAAGTCCGCGACGAGCGTTGTTTCTCTGACGACGCTTTTCTCTGACTTTTTTGTTAATACTAGCCCATCAGCTGTGCAAATTTTGTTTGTGAGGAAAATAACAGTACATTTTTGTCAGTTATTTTATCTAAACAGATCGATTAATTTCTTCAAGATTTCAAAATCAAATAGCCTACTGATAATGTAGTAGCACTGTAAGATCACATTTGTTTGAATGCATTATTGCTAAAGCGATTGCGTGTGAATGTGCTTTATCTGTTTAAATCATGCTTTAACCCGAAAATAATCAGTAAAAGAAACAGACAAACTCATATAGCCTTTAACATCCCGCTCGACTATTGCAGTCATTATAACCTGATCAAGCCATAGCTAAATATGTTTAACATGAATTCTTGCTGAATATGCAGTTATATTACGGGCTGTTGGCATGAATTGTACTCGTGATGGATGCTCCAGTCAGAATCACACCGCTCCGGTCATCCTTTGCTTGGCGGCGTGTCTATGTCAGACTCGCGGGGGAGGGTTGAGCCACTCTGAACTATGGGAGAACTGAGTAGTGCGTCAGTGGATGTTAAAAAGAAAACAGATTTTCATTCAAACAAACTGATGTAAATTACAAATTGGAGTTAATTGATAAAATCGATTTATCACCCAGCCCTACTTGCTTTCATATTATTTAATGAAAAAAAAAATGCAGCTGCATTTAAATGCAGGTGTGTAAAATATATGCAAGATTTGCACTGCACGTGTGATGGTAGATGTGCAGCTTTTATTCTTATTTATTTTATCTTCATTACAAATCTTGTTTTGTTTCATTTTGGATAATTGCATGTAAAAATAATTTACGTTGTATTGCAAAATGTGAATTAATATTCATATGCAAGTATTTGTGCAAAAATTATTAATGCGCATTAATGACAGGGCGCATTAATATTCAACATTCACAGATTGCATTTCTCTGTCAGACAGAGCCAGCACTGTGAATTTCATCTTGCAGCAGACAAGAAAACATTTGTTTATTAATAAATAATTTAAATTTCTAATTTTTCACAATTATTAGGCTACTTCTGCATGTACTTTGTGGCAAACTTAATGCATGTGCTTGAGCGTGGAATATATTAAGATTTGATTATGTACATTTAATATAAACCTCTGATTAGTTGAATATAACAAATGAACGACTAGAACTAGAAAAATCTTACGTGGGGACAGACCATTTTTTAGTCTATAACCAAAAAAACAGTCCTATATAAACTGGTTCAGCAACTTTGAAAGCCTCATACACTGTCCATCTGAAAGAGCAAGAGATTCACACCTTTATCTCGACCCCCACAAGCCATACATAACTACCCCTAAAAACCCAACCCCTCTCCAGCTGAACTGAATTCGGTCTGTGTTTTGGCTCCGAGGAACGGTGTGTTACTCGGCTGAAACATGCCTGCACTCAGCAGCACTACTCTTTGTATTCATTATATTCTCGCAGCCCATATTATTATTTTCACAAGACCATAATGATAATAACAAATCATCAATTAATAATTAATCATTATTTTACGAAAATCATTGTTATTTGTGATCGTGGATGTTTGCGGAAGGCTTTAAGACCAAGCGGAATCCTCTGATACCGCCGCACATCGCGCGGGACTCGCACTCAGTGATGCAGCTTCACTGTCTGCGGTTTGACTTTACTAAATCAGATTGAGGCAAATACAACTTATTGATCATTAGCCCAACATTTAGCAAGCAGGAAAACATTCATTCTAACTGAAGGAAGACGTATTTCATTGAGCTAATGCTGTTAAATAGAGAGAGAGAGAGAGAGAGAGAGAGAGAGAGAGAGAACCAGTCTAGGGCTATTCTTAAACTTTGAGCTCAGTATATTGAAGTACAAATCCAAACACCAGAAATGTTATGCATTTTATGAATAATGAAATGTTATGCATTTTCTTTATTCACATGCAGTATGGTTGTTGGTATTTAGCAGTTAAAACCTATTTTTAAACTTGAATTTAAATACTATTAAACTAACTTTTAAATATCAAGAAGTTTATGAATTAAAAATGGTAAAATGTCACAGTGCATGTTAAATAGCCGAAATGAACTTGTGTTAATAGTATAATTAGAACTAACAATATAATTCGATTTTTTTACATGAACAACTCCTGTATAAAATGGGACAGCAACCTTTATATCAAACATTTTTAAATCGTCCACAGCTGAGCATCACCGGAGGGGGATCTGCGCCAGAGCTCGTGAAGTGAATGTGATGAACGAAGTAATTTTCAGATGCAATGGAAAAAAAAAATAGCCTAGATTAGGCCCATGCAGGCTCTCAAGTTCAAGTTCATTTATTTATATAGCACATTTAAACAGCCGCTAGACAGACCAAAGTGCTTTACAGAACAAGCATATAAAAATAAAAGCAGCAAAACACACATAAGCACATAGAGAACAACTAAGCTAAGATTAATTATAAAATCAAGAAGCAAATGTAAAATAATAAGAACAGTCTAAGATAAGTAATCAATATGCTAACGAGAATAGATAAGTTTTGACCAGAGACTTAAAAACTGAGAGGTTGGGAGCCGTTCTGATCTCTAGAGGCATGGTGTTCCACAGACGAGGCCCTGCCACCGCAAAAGCACGCTCCCCTCTACGCTTAAGTCTGACACGAGGGACTACCAGCAGCGCCTGGTCGTGGGATCTGAGACTTCTGGACGGAATGTACGGATGAATAAGTTCAGAGAGATAAACCGGTGCTAGGTTGTGTAAAGATTTGAAGACAATGAGAAGAATTTTGAAATCTATTCTCTGCCGGACTGGTAAGCAATGTAAAGATCTGAGGATGGGAGAGATATGATCATATTTGCGACAATTATGGATGAGTCTGGCCGCAGCATTTTGGACTAGCTGAAGACGGGAGATTTGAGAATCTGATATACCGCAATATAGTGAGTTGCAATAATCCAGTCGACACGTGATGAAAGCATGAACTGCCATTTCCAGAGTTATTGGAGTGAGAAAGCCTTTGATTTTAGAAAGTAAGCGAAGTTGGTAGAAACCAGAACTGACTACAGATGAGATGTGTTTATCAAACTTTAAAGACTGGTCAACAAGAACACCTAAGTTCCGCACTCCTGTAGATTTAAAGGGAGATAGATTCCCTAAGTCTGGGCATGTGCACTGGGACCTTTCACTCGGGCTGAAAACAATGACCTCAGTCTTATCATCATTAAGGGATAGGAAATGTTGAGCTAGCCATGCCTTCACCTCCTCTAAGCATAGATAAAGAGAGTTTAATGCTGCAGGATTATTGCGCTTGATTGGAATGTAAATTTGGGTGTCATCTGCATAAAAGTGAAAAGATACACAGTGTTTCCTAAAAATTGTGCCCAGCGGTAGCATGTAAAGAGAAAATAGAGAGGGAGCCAAAATAGAGCCCTGTGGAAGACCACATCTCAGGGGTGCCATGGAGCTGGAAAAGTTTCCCAACTTTACTAAAAAATTTCTGTCAGTAAGGTAAGACTGGAACCATGACAGGACAGAGCCTTTTATGCCCACCCACGTCTCCAGTCTAGCTAACAGAGTAGGGTGGTCAACGGTGTCAAAAGCCGCCAACAGATCTAGGAGAACTAGAACCACAGTGTCTCCACAGTCAGTGGAGAGATAAATGTCATTTGGCACTTGCAGGAGAGCGGACTCAGTGCTGTGGGCAGTCCTAAACCCAGATTGAAAGACCTCACATATACAGTTATTTGACAAAAAGTGTTGGAACTGATCCAACACGATTTTCTCTAATAACTTGGAAATGAAAGGCAGGACAGAGATGGGCCGGTATTTTTTTAAAACAGAAGGATCCAGTGAAGGCTTCTTGAGCAAAGGAGTGACCGTAGCCACTTTAAGATTGGCCGGAACAGAGCCAGTGCTTAGACACTTGTTAATAAGGGATATCATACCTGGACCCACCGTGTTGGTGATTAATTGTAAAAATCTCGGGTGAATGATATCATTTGGGCAGAATGAAGGTTTGAGCTTGGCGCTCACATCCTTCAGTGTCTGGAGGTTAATGGGAACAAAAGCCTCCCAAACACAGGAGGTACGCGGCATAATAGGGGGGAGAATTAATTTAGGGCAGATACTGGTCCTTAATGTAGTGATTTTGTTAATAAAAAATCTCTGGAAGTCTTCACATAGAGCATCTGAGGCAACAGACAATTTAGCAGATGGGTTTAAAACCGAATTAATGACAGAAAACAAGACCTTAGGGTTAGAGTGATTGGATTCAATTAAGTTTGAGAAGTATGCAGCTTTAGCTGATTTAGCATTGTTCTGGTATGCTGTGAACATACTGAGCATAGTACGAGCATAGCTCAGTAAAGCACAAGTCGAAGTTTGTGTTACACTGAGGAGAATAGAACCGCGACATAACAGGATCAGTAGTGGGTTGAGAAAGCTCCAGAAGAGACAGTGAGAATAAAATAGGCTTGTGATCAGAGAGAGAAAAATCAGAGATAACAATATCAGTGACATCAATCCCATAAGATAACACAAGGTCAAGTGTGTGGCCCTGATTGTGGGTAGAGTTTTTGACCCACTGCAGTAGGTTAAAAGCATCTATTAAGTCAAGAAACCCCTGCGACAGGGAGTTTGAATGACAGCAGACGTGAATATTGAAGTCGCCCATCAAAAGGAAGCGATCATAGTTTGTGGCAATGTTGTCAATGAACTCAGTGAATTGCAGTATAAAATCCTTAGTGAAGAGTGGAGGGCGGTATATCACCCCATACCGATGGGACCATTCCAATCTAGGTGGAGAAGCTGAGTTTCAAAGCTGGGGAAGGTCGTTGCAGGGACCAGCCGGCATCGTGAGGAGAGAGAGTTATTTAAAATAGTTAAGATCCCACCCCCGCGCCCATTAGGACGAGAAGAGTTAAACAATTTACAGTTTGCTGGAACCAGTTCTGATAAGGGAGTTAAATCACCGACCTTTATCCATGATTCTGTGATGAACATAAAATCCAAGTTGTGTGATGAGTAGAAGTCGTTTAATAAAAAGGTCTTATTCACCACGGAGCGGGCGTTTATTAGCGCCAACTTATGTAGAGGGAAAACAGGACGCAGACATCGGTAAACCGCGTCCCGCAGGTGCCATGCTACAGATTTGCGTCCAAACGAAATGTCAGCTTGTAAATAAGCTTTCAGTTTCATCATGTAACCTCCGCGGCTACCTCGTTTCCTCGCTTTCGCTTTCTCCGCACGGTGATTAGGGGCCACCGGCAGATATCGTGCAGGAAGATAGTTCGGGGAGGCTCGTACGGTTTGTGAAGTGGGCATTCCACGTCCACGGTGTGAAAGTTCGCGAATGAATCCCCAACGGAGATGCGGATGTCTAGGAGAGCTTGACGGGCGTACACCAGCCGCGTAAAGCAGGTAAACGACACATCAGACAGAAAGAGAAGAAAACACGAGAGTGTCAGACGGCATGCCAAACACACAGGCGCCATCTTGCAAAGGCTCTGCTCTGAAGTATATTATACTTATAATTAGTGTTAACCCAGAGTAACAAATTTTAACAGATTAATCGCCTTTTTTCATTTGCTGCATGTTTTCTTTATTTAATTTTAAACACGCTAAAAAATAAATTAAGCTTGTGAGAGAAAAAAATATATATATGAGTCGTGTATAGGTTTCATTTTAATGTATTAATCACCTATTTTCGTGTGCTGCATGTTGTTGTTTTTTGATATTATATAATTCATGTATAAATTGCATTTTATTACATTTAGAAATCATAACGGCTGGCCTAATAATGTTATCATGTACAAACAGGATATATTTAATTGCCTTCACTTTACAACAAATCCATTAAATTTATCAAATATATCAGAACAAAACAAGAATTAAAAATATAGAATTCTCATGGATAAATATAATTGCAGTATATAATAATATAGGCTTAGCTATAAAGAAACAAAAAATAATAATAATTTAAAGCTAAGCATAAGGTGTGACGACTGGGTGAAGGAGAAGCTGGAAACAAGTGCGAGTATAACCAAACAAACTGGAATACAAACAACGCTGGGAAGAAGATACAGTCCGAGATGGTGGGAGGTGATGAATCCAGATGGCGGTGGTGAGTTGGCAGCAGGAGAGGGTGGCACAGGAACTGCGGGGAATCGAGCCAAAGGTAAGTTGTGATGCTTGTGGTGGTTGCGAAGAGTGGACGAGGTTCCAGGGGAAGACACGACATCCAAAATGCAGAACACAACAGAAAGCAAAGCACGGTTAACCAACATGAAACAACGCTCTCACAAACACAAGACGTGAGACAAGCCATTATATAGAGAGGGTAATGAGTGACAGCTGCTGCTGATGACAATTAACGGAGACGCCCACAAACTAATCAGTGCAGACGCGTAACACACAGACTTCACCCACAAAGTGCAAAACCCAGAGATCACGGTGACAGTGACAGTACCCCCCCCCCTCTAAGAACGCCTCCTGGAGTTCCCAGAAGGGTCTACCTGCTGATTGTAATCATCAATAAGGGAGTGATCCAATATGTCCCTAGCAGGTACCCAACTTCTCTCCTCCGTAACCCTCCCAGTCCACCAGGCACTGGAATCCTCGTCCCCTCTGTCTCGAGTCCAGAATACGATTAACCGAATATGTTGGTTCCCCATCTACAAGACGTGGCGGCGGGGGAACCGGAGTAGGCGGATTAATACGTGCATAAAACACGGGTTTAATTTTGGATACATGAAAGGCGGGATGTATCCTCCTGTACGCTGGAGGTAGTTTGAGGAGGACTGTCACTGGACTAATGATCTTGGTGATAGTAAACAGGCCAATAAATTTGGGAGCTAACTTGTTAGATACGGATCGCTGAGGAATGTTAATGGTAGAAAGCCAAACTTTTTGACCCACGACATAAACGGGAGGCTTTGACCGGTGGCCATCGGCCTTGGCCTTAGTGCGCTCCCTCACCCGGAGCAGAGTCTAGCGGGCTCTGGTCCAGGTGCGGTGCCACCTCTGGACAAACGCGTGAGCGGAGGGGACCACGACTTCAGATTCCAGACTGGGAAAAACTGGTGGCTGGTAACCTAAGCTGCACTGAAATGGAGAAAGGCCCGTGGCTGACACTGGTAACGAATTGTGAACGTACTCCACCATAGACAGTTGTTGGCTCCATGAAGAAGGATTCTTGGAGACCAAACATCGCAACGTCCTCTCTAAATCTTGGTTGGCTCGCTCAGACTGCCCATTACTCTGGGGATGATAACCCGAAGACAGGCTAACCGACGCTCCTAGCAGCTTACAAAACTCTTTCCAAAATTTGGATATAAATTGAGATCCCGTCAGAAACCACGTCTACCGGGAGGCCATGAAGCCGAAAGACGTGATCTAGGACAGTGACCGCTGTCTCCTTGGCTGTCAGTAATTTGGGCAAGGGAATGAAATGTGCCGCCTTCGAGAACTGGTCCACTATGGTCAAAACGACAATCATGCCATTAGAGGGCGGGAGGGCGGTAACAAAATCTAGTGCGATGTGGGACCAGGGTCTCGAAGGGACAGACAGCGGTTGAAGGGGCCCATCAGGAGGTCGGTTAGATGACTTACCACTGGCGCAAAACAAAATCGTGGACGTCACGAACCATAAGTGGCCACCAGAATCGTTGTTTAACTAACCCATTAGTTCGACTTATCCCTGGATGACAAGCAACGTTAGAGCAGTGACCCCACTGAATGACTTTGGACCTTAACTCATCCGGCACAAATAAACGATTCGGTGGACAACCAGGCGGAGGCGTTACCCCTTCTAAGGCCGTCTTGACCTTCGACTCGACCTCCCATACGAGTGCTGAGACAACTACTTTCTTAGGTAAAATACATTCGGGAGTCACCGGGCGGGCGGAGGGATCAAAAAGACGTGATAAAGAGTCGGGTTTGACATTTTTGGAACCCGGGCGGTACGATAGAGTAAAATCAAAATGACCGAAAAAAAGTGCCCACCGAGTCTGCCTGGAATTGAGTCTTTTGGCAGATCTAATGTACTCTAAATTCTTATAATCGGTCCAAACAATGAAAGGTACCCCTGAGCCTTCCAACCAGTGATGCCACTGACGGCCAACAATTCTCTGTTACCAATGTCATAATTGCGTTCAGCAGGAGATAAACGATGGGAGAAAAACGCGAATGGATGTACCTTATCGTCCGAGGCAGCACGTTGGGACAGCACTGCTCCTACCCCCACCTCTGATGCGTCGACCTCCACCACGAACTGCCATGTGGGGTCAGGGGCCACAAGGATGAGAGGCGAAACAAAGCAGCTTTTGAGGTTAGTGAACGCAGTCTCGGCTGCGTCCGACCACCTGAACGGAGTACTGGGAGAGGTCAAGGCCGTCAGAAGTGAGGCTAGTTGGCTGAAATTGTGAATAAAACGCCGACAGAAATTGGCAAACCCCAGAAACCGCTGTAGGGCCTTACGGGAATCTGGAGATGGCCAATCTATCACAGCCTTAACCTTGTCAGGGTCCATACGTATTCCCTCGGACGAGATGATATACCCTAGGAAGGTAACAGACTGTGCATGGAATACGCATTTCTCCGCCTTGACAAAAAGCCCATTCTCAAGTAATCTCTGGAGCACTCGTCTGACATGTTGAACGTGTTCCTGGAGAGATGAAGAAAAAATCAGTATGTCATCCAGGTAAACATATATAAACTGATCTACCATATCTCTCAACACGTCATTAACGGGTGCTTGGAAAACCCCTGACGAGTTGGAGAGCCCGAACGGCATCACCAAGTATTCAAAGTGCCCTCTAGGTGTATTAAAGGCGGTTTTCCACTCATCCCCCTTCCTGATGCAGACCAAATGATAGGCATTACGTAAATCCAATTTTGTGAATACGGATGCTCCCTGTAACCTCTCAAAAGCTGAAGACATAAGTGGCAAAGGATAGGTGTTCTTTATCGTAACATTGTTTAGCTCTCGGTAGTCAATACAAGGTCGCAGAGAACCATCCTTCTTACCCACAAAAAAGAATCCCGCCCCTGCTGGAGAAGAGGAAGGGCGGATGAACCTCGATGCCAAGGAATCAGAAATGTACAGTCATGGCCAAAAGTTTTGAGAATTACATAAATATTAGTTTTCAAAAAGTTTGCTGCTAAACTGCTTTTAGATCTTTGTTTCAGATGTTTCTGTGATGTACTGAAATATAATTACAAGCACTTCATATGTTTCAAAGGCTTTTATCGACAATTACATGACATTTATGCAAAGAGTCAGTATCTGCAGAAGATCAATCTGTCCCTGATGTTTTTTTTGAGAGAAGTGGCTTCTTTGCTGCCCTTCTTGACACCAGGCCATCTTCCAAAAGTCTTCGCCTCACTGTGCGTGCAGATGCGCTCACACCTGCCTGCTGCCATTCCTGAGCAAGCTCTGCACTGGTGGCACTCCGATCCCGCAGCTGAATCCTCTTTAGGAGACGATCCTGGCACTTGCTGGACTTTCTTGGACGCCCTGAAGCCTTCTTTACAGGAATTGAACCTCTTTCCTTGAAGTTCTTGATGATCCTATAAATTGTTGATTTAGGTGCAATCTTAGTAGCCACAATATCCTTGCCTGGGAAGCCATTTTTATTCAACGCAATGATGGCTGCACGCGTTTCTTTGCAGGTCACCATGGTTAACAATGGAAGAACAATGATTTCAAGCATCACCCTCCTTTTAACATGTCAAGTCTGCCATTCTAACCCAATCAGCCTGACATAATGATCTCCAGCCTTGTGCTCGTCAACATTCTCACCTGAGTTAACAAGACGATTACTGAAATGATCTCAGCAGGTTCTTTAATGACAGCAATGAAATGCAGTGGAAAGGTTTTTTTGGGATTAAGTTAATTTTCATGACAAAGAAAGAATATGCAATTCATCTGATCACTCTTCATAACACTCTGGAGTATATGCAAATTGCTTTTATAAAAACTTAAGCAGCAACTTTTCCAATTTCCAATATTTATGTAATTCTCAAAACTTTTGGCCACGACTGTATTTCTCCATGGCCTCCCTCTCTGGAATAGAAAGAGAGTATAGTTTGCCTTTTGGCAGAGACTTACCTGGCACTAAGTCTATAGCACAGTCGTAGGAATGATGCGGAGGAAGAGAAACAGCACGGGACTTACTGAACACCTCCTTCAGGTCCAGGTACTCTGCGGGAACATTTGATAATACCATGTTCTCCTTCTGAAAGACAGAAACGGGCACAACAGGACAAGCAGAAACCAGACAAGACTCATGACAACTTTCACTCCACAATGTGACAGTGTTGGAACCCCAATCCACTCGTGGATTATGTTTGATTAACCAGGGGTGACCTAAAACAATGGGAGCTAAGGGGGAGTCCATGAGAAAAAAGGATATGGTTTCACAATGATTGCCTGATGTGAGCAGAGTGATGGGTTCAGTATAGTGGGTGACGAGTGGCAGTTCCTGGTCGTTGAGTGCGGTGACATGGATGGAAAGAGACACAGGCAGGACAGGAATGTTCAGGTGACGTGCAAGGAGTGAGTCGATGAAATTACCTTCGGCTCCAGCGTCCAGAAGGGCGTGACAGTCGTGAATGTGATTCTCCCACCGCAGTTTCACCGGAAGGAGAGTCGATGATGTAGTTGAGGACTTCCCAGCGGAGATCCCACCCGATAGTAGCCTCATTTTTACTACCGGACTGGCTCTTTTACCGGGCAGGAATAGATGGGATGTCCTGAGCCTCCGCAGTATAAACACAATCCTCGGGACCTCCGCCGCGCTCTCTCCCTCCGGGACAGCCGAACTCTACCCACCTGCATAGGTTCGTGGTGGTCGACGGGACCGACCGTGTTCCCTCGACTCGAGGGCCCCTTTCCGGAGAGATGGGATGGCGTGTAGGACTGGTCTGTCTACCCAGACGGTTAATCCGGGCATCAACTCGAAGAGCCAGGTCGATTAGTCCGTTGAGTGTAGGGAGCAGCTCGAGGAGGTAGGTCTCCTTCTGAACACGGTCAGCCAGCCCATGCAGGAATCGATTCCACTGCGCCGCCTTGTTCCACTGGCATGTGGCCGCCAGGGTACGGAACTGGATGGAATAGTCCATGACCGAAGATCTAACTTGTTGCAGGTCTGAGAGCTGGTGGGCGGCTTCCCTGCCGGCTGCGGCTCGATCGAAGACTCGTTTCATCTCATCCGAGAGGGCGTGGAACGAGTTGCAAAACGGATGTTGGTTCTCCCACACCGCCATCCCCCATAAGGCGGCTTTGCCAGATAGTAAAGTCAGGGTAAATGCAACCTTCGACTCCTCGGTCCCGAAGGTGCGGGGCTGTAAAGCAAAGTGCATGGAACACTTGTTAAGGAAAGTCTTGCAGAAATTTGGCTCACTGGAATAATTCTCTGGTACCGGAAGTCACGGCTCTGGCCGGAAGTGATCCTGGGAGGTCTCCCGTGGGACGGGCGGCGCAGGCGGTGCGGTGGGCGCAGTGGGAGAGGTGAGCTGGTGGATCTGCTGGGTGAGCTCGGACACCTGTGTCACCAGCGCTTGGATAGCGCATCCGGTGTTTGCTATGCTCTCCTGCTGCTGATCCATTCGATTGATGCTGTGATGGATGAAGTCAGACAAGGAAGTGGTGCTCGTTGCTTCCATGATGATGAGAGCGTTCTGTGACGACTGGGTGAAGGAGAAGCCAGTGCGAGTATAAACAAAGTTTTAATGAGAGACGATTACCAAACAAACTGGAACACAAACAACGCTGGGAAGAAGATACAGTCCGAGATGGTGGAAGGAGGTGATGAATCCAGATGGCGGTGGTGAGTTGGCAGCAGGAGAGGGTGGCACAGGAACTGCGGGGAATCGAGCCGAAGGTAGGTTGTGATGCTTGTGGTGGTTGCGAAGAGTGGACGAGGTTCCGGGGGAAGACACGGACATCCAAAATGAAGAACACAACAGAAAGCAAAGCACGGTTAACCAACATGAAACAACGCTCTCACAAACACAAGACGTGAGACAAGCCATTATATAGAGAGGGAAATGAGTGACAGCTGCTGCTGATGACAATTAACGGAGACGCCCACAAACTAATCAGTGCAGACGCATAACACACAGACTTCACCCACAAAGTGCAAAACCCAGAGATCACGGTTTACCAACCATGAAATTAGGTAAGGTTTGGCTTTCTCATTCTCTCACGCGGGAGAAATCCGTTTCCATATTCATGATGTTGCCCATTTAAGTATTATTCGTGAGGTAAAATAGGCTTTGTTGTTCACGTGTTTTTCAGTATCGATGGAACAAAAATCAACAATATGTGGAGTAAGTGGACCGCTGCTAACGCTGAATGTCTGGTAAATGACTGCTGTTTCCAGTGAATATGTGCACGAGACACCAGCGCGATCAAACAGCTGAAACAGAAAATACTCCATTTTTGGTCACACATAAGGCATAATTAAAAAATGCAAAGTGTTAGTAGTTTGAAAAAAATCAAGAATAAAAACAGAGTGAATAATAATTATTGCTAAATGCTGGACCGTTCCCATTTCGCTCTGCATATGAAATCTGAAGATTTTTTTTAAACCAAGAATGAACCGAAATGAAAATGAAATGTAAACATTTAGCTTTTTATCTGTATATATATATATATATATATATATATATATATATATATATATATATATATATATACATACATACATACATTGGCCTTATATTTATTTACTCTTTAATAACAATAGCATGCACATGATCCTTTGTGTAAAGGTCTTCTTTTAATTTTTGATGAGTAGACTGTAGCCTAAGACTATCTTACGTTTTAAAATTAACTCACTGTAGCTCACACTAACTCACAGCCCTCCAAATGTGGTGTGGAGCTGACTCATTTGCGGCAATGATGGATAAATTAAGTTTACCATAAAATGCCATTTAATTGACGATGTGGCTGAAGGTGTTCACATGGACACTGTCCACTACAAAGATGTTTATCACATCAAGCAACTGTCAGATAAAACCACATTTGCAAGCATTTTCAATGATGTGAGTCTTTTCTTCTAAACATTAATTGAATTGTATAATGCAGCATTAAGATTTGGATATTTGGGTTAATATCTTCAAAATCAAACAGGTCTACCTGAACATACCAGTCACACCATGCACCGGATAATTCACAATAAAGTTTTACGGTCTAAAATATATAGTTAAACGTTTCACCTCAGATCGTCCACTAACTAGAGACTTCAGCAACAGTCAGATGAGTTAGAGTTAGCATGATTTATCCACGTATAAGGTGATCCTTGTGGAAAGTTTTCAAATGTGGGTCCAGCAGTAACTTAACAAGGTTGGAAATTATTAGCTTAAGTTTTTTCTGTCCCTTGTCTGGTAATTGTCTTACCTGTTGTTAAGGGTCCCTGTTCCATCACTGAATTTGATGGGTACTTCCATGGATGCATCACTCTTCACAGACAAACAGCTGGGCTCTGGAGATGCTGCTCTCTGGTTCTGGTAGTGAACAACATCTCCATCCTCTCTCTCCTCATACAGGCTCATTTCTTCTATAGCTTCATTCAGTCTGCATCTATAAGTGGGCCAAATCTGATTATTTAGCTCATACTGTATGTGGTTCAGATGCCTTTTTTTCAGAACAGTGTGAACAGCAGAAACCACAAAGAATTAAATTTTTGGTTCTGATTTGGGCCTCTTCCATGAGTGGTCTTAAATCAGATACAAGTCTGATTTTTGCAATGCGTTCTCTGTCTTGTATTTTACCTTTTGGGGTACAACAGCTTGACACCGTACATCGGGGTGCCCAACCCTGCTCCTGGCGATCGACTGTCCTGCAGAGTTTAGCTCCTATCCTAATCAAACACACCTGAAGCAACTAATTAAGGTCTTCAGGCTCACTTAAAAATTAAAGGCAGGTGTTTGATTAGGGTAGGAGCCAAACTTTGCAGGACAGTCGATCGCCAGGAGCAGGGTTGGGCACCCCTGCCGTACATATTAGTACCTTAAGAGTAGTCATTCGTACCATTATGGTACTAATTTGTAGGCCTATCTATTAGTGGTAAAAAAAAATGGAACAAATATGTCCTTTTAAGGGCCCTGTTCCAGTGACAGGCTGTTGTACCTCATTTGGGGTGGGGGGTGGGGGGATTATAGAAATTATTACTGTTATTTAGCAAGGATGCTTTAAATTGATCAAAAGTGATGATGGCCCAAAAGAGGTGCCGGTACTCTATTATAGCATATATATATAGGGGGTTGTCTGCGGTCTTGGATGACAGGATGGGGGGCTTATGATATTAGACTTCGTAGCCTATAATAAAAGATCATGAATTTCAAACCTTAACCAAACACATTTTTATTCAAAGATCAACCGTCTGTCATTACTCTTTAGTCTGCCACAAAAAACAACAACATTAAAATCATGAACTAAAATGTCATAGAAAAAAAACCACACAAAAAAACAATGACTGTTGTAACAGTGCGTAAATCAGACATTTCTGTAACGCTAACGCTAATAAGCTTAAATGAAAATAACGAAATAATTGTGTAGCGGAGTATTTTTTGTACACAGTGCCGCGAGCTGTCAATCACTCCTGTATGCGTGCATCACTGTCCTACTCGCAGCTGCAGCAACTACGCTAAAAGCACGTTCTGGGTGCACGGAGAGGTGGCGGTACGCTCAAGAGCTATATTTGGAAGTGGCAGTACTGAGTACCGGTGCGTACCGGCCCACTTAAAGCACTGCTTATTTTATATTTCAGATGAATCCTGTTCTTCTGAACTTTCTGTTCCTCTAAGAAACCTGGGGGGAAAAAAATCTAATCTGTTTTCAACATAATAATAATAAATGTTTTCAAGCATCGAATCAGCATATTAGAATGATTTCTTAATGATAATGTGACACTGAAGACTGGAGTAATGATGCTCAAAATTCAGCTTTTTGATCAAAGGAATAAATTACATTTTAATAAAAATATTTCACAATATTACTGTGTTTGCTGTAATTTGGATCAAATAAATGAAGGCTTGGTGAGCAGAAGAGACTAAAAAAAACTTACTGATCAGAACCTTTTGACTGGTAGTGTATTAAAACACAATTTCTAAAGTGCCCATGTCAAAATTAGTACAATATATTTGTTGAAAATGTCTAATACACTATTGAATTATTAGGCTGTGAGCCTGTTAATCTTATTATTTTTGTGTTGCTGTCTCCTCTAGCTCCCTCCCTCTCTGTACAATAAATCCACGTTAATATCTGTCTCTGCTAAAATTTCTAATGTAGGCCTACCTTCACAATCGACATTGATGCCTTTTAGCGCAGTATACTGAATGATGATAATAATGGGGTGCTATTGATAGCCTAAACGATACTGGCAGTTAGTACTTAACTGGGTAAATAAAAACAAAACTATCTAGCATATTTACAGATGAAACTGACATGCATTTGAAGCCCTGTGATGTAGCTACATTACACTGCTTCATCTTGTTCATCGAGTCACGCGCATCGGTTCTGTACAGATTTCAGGACCGTTTGACGGAAGCGCGCAGCAACAGATTTATGATTTATTGTCGATCTATTATCATTATTCATTATATAATGAAAAAATCGGAAATTATCCATTTGGTACACTGAAAAAAACAACCAAAACAAAAAAACAGTGCAGCGGGCCAAATCTGCCGCTAAGGCTTCCCGATGGCCAGTCTGGGCCTGCACACAACTAACCTGTCATCTTTAGTAACCGAAAAATAAACCTTCAACATAACATTTCTCGACTTCACCTAAGACCAGTCTCAGCTTACGACACTTTCAGGCTTCTGCACGTTATCTGTCGGCACTGCGATGATTCTCTTCTCCACAAATAATTGAGATCGTAGTGCAAATATAGTGTAGGATAAATATCGAGTTTAAAATAAGGTCCATATAAAAACTAAAATATCATTAGCCTATTACAAATAAGATATATAAAGCTCATGAACGTACTTCGAGGATTTCAGTTTGTTTTAGTCGGATGATTCTTTCGCTTTCGGTTTGTTCAGCTGATGTCTGAAGCTGATGCTGAAGCGGTTGACGCTTAAATCCACCACAGAGGGCGCTGCAACCCCCAGCAGAGTCACCTTTAATACTTTTATCTGTCTTAGTGGAGATATTTAAGCACATTTCAAATTGTAAAAATTCTGTAATTCTAAAGCAGCTTATATAAGATAAAAAAGTAAAACTGTCTTCCTAAACTTCATTTGGCCCAGCCTGAGACCAAACTATGATTGGTCCGTTGTTAATCAGTTGTTGTGATTGTGATATCAATCCTGTTTATCTATTGAATGTTACTTTTTTAAAGTGTCTATAAACAGTATACCTGCAGCATTCTGTTTGCCAAAAAAATAAAAGCGTTTTTAATTTGATTAGGATAAATTAAATTGTTTTATTCCTTCATGTGACTACCAGAAAAATTAAGAACATTTTATATGGCCCTATTACTGTATAAAAAAGGACACTATACAAAAAAAGAGAAAAGGTTTAAAATACAGACCTATGGCTCTTAATTTCTTTTTGTAAATTCACCATTTGTAAACTGATTTTTACTGTTAATTTTTTAGAAATTTCTATAATATTTCTGTGACGAGTGGGGCGGGGCCCAGAGCCGTGGGAATGGAGCGAGGCCGGTGGAGTGATTGGAAATGAGCGACACCTGCGACACTCACCTGTTTCGAGTCCCACGGAGGAGATCGGAAGGATACAAAAGAGGAGCGACGGCAGTGAAGGACGAGAGAGGACCAGGCCTGGGCTTTATTTTGTGTTTGGTTTTTGTTTGTGTTTTGTATTTATTTTGTTATTAAAGTGTTTCATTTGATTGTTCGCCAGTTCCCACCTCCTTCTTCCCATGATTATGAAGTTTGTATGCTGCTACAATATCTATTAAAAATGTATTCACTGAATGTTATCCAAAAAAAAAAAAAATCGAGAATCGAATCGAAAGCTTGTGAATCTAAATAAAATCGGTACATCTGAATTGATACCCAGCTCTAGTTGGCGTCATCTCTTCTCAGGTGTTCTGGATCCAGACTGAAGCTTGTGTAATTCCCCCTGGCAAAAACAGAGAAACTAATAGAGGCATAATTAGCGTACCTGCTGTTCCAACCAAGTAAAATTTTGCTAAAGAATAATAATGCGCATTTGATCAGATATAACTGCAGTCCAAGATTATGAGATACATTATTCGAATGCTTGGCCAAAGAGATGTGTCTTTAATCTAGATTTAAACAAAGAGAGTGTGTCTGAACCCCGAACATTATCAGGAAGGCTATTCCTGAGTTTGAGAGCCAAATGTGAAAAAGCTCTAACTCCTTTATTGGACTTTGCTATCCTAGGAACTACCAAAAGTCCAGCGTTTGGTGACCTTAGGGAGCGTGATGGATTGTAGCGTGGTATAAAGCTAGTTAGGTACGCAGGAGCTAAACCATTAAGGGCCTTGTAGGTAAGTAATAATATTTGTAACTGATACAGAATTTATTAGGTAGCCAGTGCAGAGACTGTAAAATTGGGGTAATATGGTCATATTTTATTGACCTGGTAAGGACTCTAGCTGCTGCATTTTGGACGACCTGTAGCTTGTTTATTGAAGATGCAGGACAACCACCAAGAAGTGCATTACAATAGTCCACTCTAGAGGTCATAAATGCATAAACTAGCTTTTCTGCATCAGAAACAGGTAACATGTTTCGTAACTTGACAATGTTTCTAAGATGTAAGAATGCAGTTTTAGTAACATGGGAAATATGGTTTTCAAAAGACAAGTTGCTGTCTAATATAAAACCCAGATTTTTGACTGTAAAGGAAGTAACAGTACATCTATCTAGTTGCAAACTGTAGTCTACTAGATTCTGTGTCCTGTTTTTTGGTCCAATAAGTAATATCTCTGTCTTATCCGAATTTAATTAGAGAAAATGATTGGTCATCCAATCTTTTACATTTTTAACACACTCTGTTAGCTTAGATAAATTTTGAAGTTTCATCTGGTCTCGTTGATATATAGTTGAGGATCATCAGCATAACAGTGGAAACTAATATTGTATTTTCTAATAATATTACTAAGGGGCAACATGTATATTGAGAATAGCAGAGGACCTAGGACAGATCCTTGTGGCACTCCATATTTTACTGGTGATAAATGTGATTACTCCCCATTTAAATAAGCAAAGTGGTAGCGATCGGACAGGTAGGATCTGAACCATTTTAGAGCTTGCCCTTGAATACCTGTATAGTTTTGTAATCAATCTATGAGTATGTCATGATCTATGGTGTCGAACGCACAACTTAGATCCAGCAAAACTAGCAATGAGATGCAGCCTTGGTCTGATGCAAGAAGCAAGTCATTTGTAATTTTAACAAGTGTAGATTCTGTACTATGGTAGGGCCTGAATCATTAAATTCTTAATAGAGATTATTATTTTTTATTTTTTCAGGAAGAAGCACAATTAAAAAGACAACATTTTCTTTTTAGGCATAAATGGAAGTTTTGAAATGGGCATACAATTTGCCAGTCCATTAGGATCCAGTTGTGGATTCTTAATAAGAGGCTTAATAACCACAAGCTTGAATGGTTTTGGGATGTGACCTAAAGATAAGAGTTAATAATACTGAGAAGCAGTTCTTCTGCTACAGGTAACAACTTTCAATAATTTAGTAGGTACAGGATCTAATAAATATGTTGTTGGCTTGGATGCAGTGATACATTTTTTTAGCTCTTTTTGTCCTATAGTTGTAAAGCACTGCAGATTATCTTTGGGAGCAAATTAATGAAGCATTAGACACTGTAGAATCTACATTTGTTACTGTATTTCTGATGTTATCTATTTTATCAGTGAAGACATTCATAAGTCATTACTATTAAACTGTGAGGGAATATTAAGATTGGGTGGTGTCTGGTTATTTGTTAATCTAGTCTCTTTGCTAAATAAAAACCTTGGTTTGTTTTGGTTATTTTCTATGAGTTTGTGGATTTAGTACTTTCACACAAAACAAAGGTAAATTAATGAAATAAAATCAAAGAGAAGTAGAATAAAGTAAAATAAAAATAACACAAATAAAGCCAAAGCATGTGGGGAGGGACTTACCTAACTGAATCCACACAACATTGCCGCTGTGTTCTCAATACTCTGGCAATTTGATAATACCTAGAATTTCAAAATCAACTGTGGACGGCAGATCCTTTTCCTATTTAGCACCTAGACTCTGGAATAACGTACCTAACATTATTCGGGAGGCAGACACACTCTTGCAGTTTAAATCTAGATTAAAGACCCAGCTCTTTAACCTGGCTTACACACAACATACTAATACGCTTCTAATATCCAAATCCGTTAAATGATTCTTAGGCTGCATTAATTAGTTAAACCGGAACTGCTAACACTTCCCAGAACACCTGATGTGTTTGCTACATCGTTAGAAGAATGGCATCTACGCTAATATTAGTCTGTTTCTCTCTTATTCCGAGGTCACCGTAGCCACCAGATCCAGTCTGTATCCAGATCAGAGGGTCACTGCAGTCACCCGGATCCAGTACGTATCCAGACCAGATGGTGGATCAGCACCTAGAAAGGACCTCTACAGCCCTGAAAGACAGTGGAGACCAGACAACTAGAGCCCCAGATACTAGATGCTGGTTTCGTCTGGTCAGAGGAGAACTGGTCCCCCAACTGAGCCTGGTTTCTCCCAAGGTTTTTTCTCCATTCTGTCACCGATGGAGTTTTGGCTCTTTGCCGCTGTCGCCTCTGGCTTGCTTAGTTGGGGACACTTAATATACAGCGATATCGTTGACTTGATTGCCAATGATTGCAAAGATACTATCTATACTGAACTGAGCTGGATGATGACATCACTGAATTCAATGATGAACTGTCTTTAACTGTAATTTTGCATTATTGGCACACTGTTTTTCTAATTAATGTTGTTTAGTTGCTTTTACAAAATCTGTTTTGTTTAAAGCGCTATATACAACCCGAATTCCGGAAAAGTTGGGACGTTTTTTAAATTTTAATAAAATGAAAACTAAAGGAATTTCAAATCACATGAGCCAATATTTTATTCACAATAGAACATAGATAACATAGCAAATGTTTAAACTGAGAAATTTTACACTTTTATCCACTTAATTAGCTTATTTAAAATTTTATGCCTGCTACAGGTCTCAAAAAAGTTGGCACGGGGGCAACAAATGGCTAAAAAAGCAAGCAGTTTTGAAAAGATTCAGCTGGGAGAACATCTAGTGATTAATTAAGTTAATTGATATCAGGTCTGTAACATGATTAGCTATAAAAGCTTTGTCTTAGAGAAGCAGAGTCTCTCAGAAGTAAAGATGGGCAGAGGCTCTCCAATCTGTGAAAGACTGCGTAAAAAAATTGTGGAAAACTTTAAAAACAATGTTCCTCAACGTCAAATTGCAAAGGCTTTGCAAATCTTATCATCTACAGTGCATAACATCATCAAAAGATTCAGAGAAACTGGAGAAATCTCTGTGCGTAAGGGACAAGGCTGGAGACCTTTATTGGATGCCCGTGGTCTTCGGGCTCTCAGACGACACTGCATCACTCATCAGCATGATTGTGTCAATGACATTACTAAATGGGCCCAGGAATACTTTCAGAAACCACTGTCGGTAAACACAATCCGCCGTGCCATCAGCAGATGCCAACTAAAGCTCTATCATGCAAAAAGGAAGCCATATGTGAACATGGTCCAGAAGCGCCGTCGTGTCCTGTGGGCCAAGGCTCATTTAAAATGGACTATTTCAAAGTGGAATAGTGTTTTATGGTCAGACGAGTCCAAATTTGACATTCTTGTTGGAAATCACGGACGCCGTGTCCTCCGGGCTAAAGAGGAGGGAGACCTTCCAGCATGTTATCAGCGTTCAGTTCAAAAGCCAGCATCTCTGATGGTATGGGGGTGCATAAGTGTATATGGTATGGGCAGCTTGCATGTTTTGGAAGGCTCTGTGAATGCTGAAAGGTATATAAAGGTTTTAGAGCAACATATGCTTCCCTCCAAACAACGTCTATTTCAGGGAAGGCCTTGTTTATTTCAGCAGGACAATGCAAAACCACATACTGCAGCTATAACAACAGCATGGCTTCGTCGTAGAAGAGTCCGGGTGCTAACCTGGCCTGCCTGCAGTCCAGATCTTTCACCTATAGAGAACATTTGGCGCATCATTAAACGAAAAATACGTCAAAGACGACCACGAACTCTTCAGCAGCTGGAAATCTATATAAGGCAAGAATGGGACCAAATTCCAACAGCAAAACTCCAGCAACTCATAGCCTCAATGCCCAGACGTCTTCAAACTGTTTTGAAAAGAAAAGGAGATGCTACACCATGGTAAACATGCCCCGTCCCAACTATTTTGAGACCTGTAGCAGAAATCAAAATTGAAATGAGCTCATTTTGTGCATAAAATTGTAAACTTTCTCAGTTTAAACATTTGCTATGTTATCTATGTTCTATTGTGAATAAAATATTGGCTCATGTGATTTGAAAGTCTTTTAGTTTTCATTTTATTAAAATTTAAAAAACGTCCCAACTTTTCCGGAATTCGGGTTGTAAATGAAGGTGACTTGACAGAAGGTGATAACACAAACAAGAAGTGAAAGGGCTTAGCTCATGCATCTGGATGACTGCTAAAGAGTTACCATTGGCTACATGCAGTTCTTTGTCCACAATTTAAATATTTTTAACATCACAAAAGGATGTTGTGAAGAAGTAATTAGAGGTCAAGCACCAAAGGTGTCTACTATTTCCATTAGTTTTCGTAGTCGTCTTCTTCCGCTCTGTAAGTCTATGGCAGCCCATAGAACTGTATGGCAGTTTTCCCTCTTGATTCCTTGATTCCTTAAATTGACCACTCTTAAATAACACGTGAACAAGATCAACGCATAATCAATAGCATATTCTGACCAAACTCAGTACATGTCATCAAAAGCATCATCTATGCTATCTGTTGGTTAGGAGCAGTGTTGGGAAGGTTACTTTGGAAATGTAATAGGTTACAGATTACAAGTTACCCTATTTAAAATGTAATAGTAGTGTAACTTTTTCAATTACTTTATTAAAGTAATATAACTAATTACTTTTGATAACTTTTTGATTACTTTTCAAAATCTCCAATAAATGTTTATTTGCAACTGTTAATCATCTTCAGACATTTACACCATTCAGGTTTAACCTTACAGCAGTGCTCAATACTGTCAGACTTTTACAATCCTTCATCACTTGAATTAAGATGATCAAATTTGAACACATGTCTGCATGTCTGCTTCATTAATTTCCACATGGGGCGGACTGGGATAAAATTTCAGACCGGGAAATCTCAAACTCATACAAACAAATTCATGGACAACACTATTTTTTGTATGGACCTGATATAAAAAAAGATTAAAATCTTTAGTTTGGGGACATGCAAAATAATTAAAAGTTCTCTCCTGAACTTCATTTCTTTTTTCTTTTCAGTCTCTTTATTTTGCCCTGTTATCCATCTACCTCATGACTTTAACACTCAAGATTTAACAAAACTATACTTGCTAAATTGCCTACATGTCAAATTGAGTGCATCACTACAATATAAAATCCTAATACTGAACATGAGTCATGTTTTTCCCTCACAAAAATTAACTGCTTTTATTACGTAAAAGTACAGTAACCATGTTTTTTTTATTATTATTATTATTGCAAATGGATTACCATTTGTATTTATTTTTAAATAAATAAATATGTAAATTTGTGGCATGGTTTAACAACAGTAACCTTTGTCTCTGAATTTATAGCAAATATTAAAACTTTGCATATGCTTTGATGCAAGTGTACTTTTGATATATTTGTCCAATGTGGCATATTCCGTCCGTGTTAGGCAATAGCAATCCCGTTTTTATGACTGGATTCTACGAACCAGACTATGTTTCTGCATCGCGGAAATTATAGGGCCGTACGTCTCAGAATAGTCAGTTCAATTTGGGAAAGAAATCAATTACATCTGTATGTGGATGTGTGTAAATATTCAAATGTAATCCCCACTGTAATCTTTAAAATTTTCAGAAGTAACTGTAATTTAATTACTCATTTTTTCTTAGTAACTGTAACTGATTACAGTTACATTTATTTTGTAATTAAATTACGTAATTAAGTTACATGTAACTAGTTACTCCCCAACACTGGTTAGGAGATATGAAGAATGGCTATTTTTGCTAATTACTTTTGAACAGTTTTGAATAATTTAAGTCATTAAATCATAAAACTTGAAACTTGTGGGGCAGTCTCGAGGGTCTGACCTGTAACCCAAAGGGTGCAGGTTCTAGTCCCAGGTCTGGCAGGAATTGTAGGTGGGGGGAGTGAATAAACAGCACTCTCTTCCAACCTCAATACCATGACTGAGGTGAGACCCTTAAGCAAGGCACTAAACCCCCAACTGCTCCCCAGGCATTGCAGCAATTTGGCATTTGACAGCAAGACGTTTGACATATTTTTTTATTCTGAAGTACCAATACATGAACTGATGAAATAGAGCAACATTCAAATGACTGTATTAGGTGCTCAGTGTTTGAAACTACAGCAAAAGAGATGGTTGGTCAGTTCAAATGGCCAGGAAAAAGTTCATATGTACATGACAAAAGAAAATATACATTTCATAAAGAGTTGATGAATGCAAATAAAACAATTGTGGACAATCAGATTTGGTCCACATTTACCAGTGATTTGAATGTAGCCTTCATTTCACACAGATACATATTTTCTGGTGCCATTTTCAATGGCAGTCATTTAAAACAGGGGTTCCCAAACTTTTCAGCCCACGACCCCTTAAGGTATAAGTACCTCGCGACACCCACTTTCTTCTGAGGTGGTTAAAGTATACAAAGGTTTTGCACAATGATGCACATGCACTTATAGCATAATGATAACAAAAAGGAACACATTTACTCATTACTTACATTTCAACATTAATCTTACCTAATTAGTTGGGTGGGCAACATACTGGAGTTTCAGTTTTAATTCAAGTTATAAAATGTAACAATATTTCTAATCTTTAAAAAGATTATTTGATTTCTGGAAATCATCTTTCAAACCCTTCTCGTGGTTAAGCGACCACCTGGGGGGTCCTGAACCCTACTTTGGGAACCCCTGATTTAAAACACTTTACACACAAAGAACATAAACATCTGCATGAGTGTGGCAAATTATTATTATTTTTTGTTACACTGATCACAATTAAACTGCCTTCCTCCAGAGTGAATGTTCAGACAATTTTTCAAATTGCTTCTTTTCGTTAACCTTGTCACACTCGCAATTTATTTTCAGAATGAGTTTGCAAATGACGTTTCAGGTCTCTTTGATATGTGAAACTTATCTTGCACTGAAGACATGTGAACGGCTTCTCTCCGGTGTGAAGTCTCATGTGAGTCTTAAGGTTTCCTTTAAGTGAGAAACTCTTTCCACACTGAGGGCAGGTGAAAGGCTTCTCTCCTGTGTGAATTACAATGTGAGTATTGAGGCTTCTTTTATGACTGAAACTCTTTCCACATTGATGACATGTAAGACAGTTCTCTCCTGAGTGAATCCTCATGTGGCTATTAAGGGTTTCTTTACATTTCAAACCCTTTCCACACTGACCACATATGAATGGCTTCTCTCCAGTGTGACTTCTCATGTGGGCATTAAGACTTTCTTTTCGTGAGAAGCTCTTCCCACACAGTTTGCAGTTGTAAGGGTTCTTTCCATTGTGAATTCTCATGTGGGCATTAAGGTTTCCTTTATGTGTAAAACCCTGTCCACACTGAGTGCATTTGTAAGGCTTCTCTCCAGTGTGAACTCTTAAGTGGACTTTAAGGTTTTGTTTTTGAGTGAAACTCTTTCCACACTGTTGGCAGGTAAAAGGCTTCTCTCCATTGTGAATTCTCATGTGGACGTCAAGGTTTTGTTTATTAGTCAACCTCTTTCCACACTGGCGGCAGGTGAAATAACCGCTAGATTCTGTCTTCTGACTTCTCTTTCGTGAGGAAGACTTCTTAGTCTTTGTGGATTTTTCTCCAATTATGAAATCATGCTTCTGGTCTTTTTCTTCCATTTCATTTAGTTTTTCACTCTCCTCTTTCAGTGTCATCAGGTCTAAAGAAAGAAAAAGACAAATTCAAGTTAATCCCAGTTTAATGGCCCAAAGCAACAGACATCAACAATAGTATAAAGCATCTCAACCAACATGTGTGCTAGAAAATATTTAACAGTTCAACTGTTCAGTTTAGTAGTAAAACAATATTTCAGTCATAATGTAAAGAGAATGTGCTTATAAAGTTAAATTTTTCTTCCCTTGCCATTAGATCTGTCTGACAACACAGACCACAACATTCTTTTGAATAGCTTGAGAATTATGTTGGCTTTGGTGATCAAGCATTAGCACTGTCTCCTCAAAAACAAGTATTGAGTTCCACAAGGCTCAGTATTAGGTCCGCTGCCTTTCTCCTTATATATGCTTCAACGGGGGTATGTTAATAGACTTAGAAGTAGGACCGGTGTCGATAATTAACAAGATTGTCAGACAATAAACAAGAAGTTAATATTAAGTAACTATAGGCTGTGATTGGTAACTTAATATTGGGACAGTCGTGGCCTAAATGGTTAGAGAGTCAGACTTGTAACCCAAAGATTGCAGCAGTAATTGTACCTCTCTTCCACCTTCAAGAACCATGACTTATGGCTCGTTTCCCCTGAGCATTACGGTACAGTTCAGTGCAGTATGATTCGATATTGGTAACCCTGTTAAGGCTTTTGTTTTCACTGCCAATAGTACCCTTACTTGGCGTGGTGCATGGCATGCTAATATAAGAGGAAAACAAGACAGAGCCAGCGGCAAACGTCAGAAGGACTAGTCGAGGTAAGGCTGATACATGAGCATTGAGCAGCCGGTGATCGCCTGGAGCTCCGAAATCGGCATAGCAAATTTTTAAATAGGCGCTATCTTTAAAATAAATCGCAGATTTGAGTTTTAAACAGTAAAAAAATTTTGCCTGAAAAACTCTTAAAAATATATTTCATGATACATTAACAGTAATATTTAGAAAATTGTGCAGGTTTTTGGGCAATGATGTTCCACAAGTCTACAAGAACAGACAAGAAAGCATATTGAAAAACAGCTATTGTCTGTGTGAAAAATATAAAATAAGAGGTTTTTTATTTTTTGCACACTTTAATGCAAATAAGCACAACACTCAGCAAAGCGGAATGAGTCAAGGATGCGTTATCCCTGTTTATCATGCAAAAGTAAGGATTCTAGTCAACCAATCAACATTCTGCAGTGAGTTTAGCTCCACCCTTTTGTTACCCTTTGCTGTGCTAGGTACCCCAATGGAAGGGTACCAAAAAAGTGGTATGGTACTGTTCGCTATGTTGGTACCATTCACAACTTCTGACCAGGGAAACAGAAATAATTGTGCACCGTACTGCATGACACGTTTGCTGCCACATGTTATTCTGGAGAAAAAAACTCATTTGATAATAAACTTCTAATGGTATGGTACATTTACAACTGATGTTGGTAGAAGATGTGAACGTTTAGTACACAATTTGGCTTTGATTTGAACCGTTTTTGTTGCTTACAGATGTTTTAAGAGTTTGATTTAATCTAACTATTATTTTGCAGCCACTTTAAATGAAGAACAAATGTAGACAGCATGAAGTAGATCCACCAAGCTGTGTCAGTGGTCGAAACTTTTATTAGTTTATTAATTTATTTTATTACTTGTCGCGTCATCATTAAAGCTTATCATTTGCACGTGTTTTTAAGCCTAGCTAATTTTAACACATTCAAAAGAGTTTAAAGCATTCAAACACAAGACGCGGAAAAACTCAACTGAGTGTTCGCTGCGCACGCAGACAGCAACACCGAACCAAGCTCTCCTTCGCATCCTCCTGCACCTGAACGAACAAATACAAATCGCAGTTTAAACATGCAAACTGAAAAGGTTGTGAAAAAGCCCAATTCAGCACCTGTGCACGGTGTTCTGTGCACACACAGAGACGAGTCTCAAAGCTCCTGAATACTGAATTTCCCTCTTCTTGCTCTTGTACCGACAAAAACATACAAATTTAGGTCAAAATATCAGTCTTGGAGAGAATCCTCAAAGACTGAACAAAACAAAGCATTGCTTAGTAATTGATTGATTGATTGATTGACAGTATTGATAATTGTGTAAATACTGCCATACAGTTATCTGAATTTGTGGTTGATTGTAATCCCTTATATACCTTTCTATCAAAGTTATCTGACATCATCAAGATGAATTTGTTCTGACACAGTTTTAACTCTGAGTTCTTGTCATATTTCTAAACTATATCAAATAAACTGTGATTATGTGAGAAATGTTGAAGCTGTCTGAATAAATTATGGCTTGACTGTATATTTAATTTTTACAGTGAAGACTACGCAGTGCTATTTTATATTTAATTATTTGGTTTCTGTAACTTGACACCTACAAACTTGAAAAAAAAAGTAAACATCGTGTAAATATAGCACAAATTAATAAATAGAACGAACATACAAATTAAACAATTTTCAATCAGGGCCCACTGGTACAACCTGCACCGGGACCCTGCGTGTAGGTCAACATTTAAACAAGAGTCAAAAGTCCAAATTCAACTTTGAGAATGGAAACCGACCTGTTTGTTCCTCAGTATCTTCATGCTTCACTCTCAATGCTTCTTCAATCTTCATGTCTTCACTCTCTTCTTTAATAATTGCCATCTTTTAATAGTATGTCATGTAGACCTCGTAGGTGCTTCACCAGGATTTTTTTTTTCTGTGCGTTTGAGAATAACTAACAGAAAGAAATGAAAGATCCAAATCTCTGTGTGAGTCTGAAAAAGCTCCCTGGTTCAGTGGTCAGTAGACTGGCAGAGGGGTCAGTCAGAGGGCAATGACATTATAAATGACCTTATAAAACACTCAAAGCTAGCACTACACTCTTAATAAAAGAACACAACCTATACATGAAGTCCACATATATGTATGAATAATATTTGGTATTTAATGATTTGAAGATCGCATTTCTTGAAAACTTTTGTGTAGTCATTATTAGAGTTTGGTGTTCTCGTGGTATGTTCACGGTTTTATCCTGCAGGGGTCGTCAGCTGCCGTGATCTGAATCATTGTGCCAAGTTACCGTTTAGTTCAGTACACTCGGAGTTTAAGAAAGCTCAGTTTTTCCTAACAGTACATGCCAGAGACCGAAGTACTGTTTGGAACATCTACACGATATAAGAAACGAAATGAGACAGCGTTTCTGTTACTCACGGGCGGCTGGGTTTTACTTACAAAACAATCGTCCATTAATGTTAAATAAAGCATTTCGATGTCATATTCAATGACGAATAGTTCATTTTACTTCGCTTGTTAAAAAACTCAAAATAGACTGGACGCTTTTATTGATTTATAAACTTTAAACGATTAAAACCCCAAACCTTTCTTCAGACGACTCGCAGGCGCGCGGCGCAGCCTTATGTCGTCACATCGCCAGACCAAAATAAAAGTCCTCTAACGCGTGTGTATACACACACACACACACACACACACACACACACACACACACATATATATATATATATTCAAAGTGCTTTAAGTAATCAGAAATGACATCAACAAATGTCAAATGCTATAACCTTTGTTTTTAGTCTGTGGCCCTAATAAAGGTTTCAGTTAATGTATCATGAAAACTTTATGCCACTGCAACCCTGATAACTGGGTTATCTCTGTGAAATGCCACCATACCTTTGGTGATCATTTTACATTTCTGATACATTTTACATGTCGGTAAGCGCATAGACCTGGATACACTCATTTAGTTCAGTGAATGTTACTATATTAACAAGACAACAACAACAAACTGTAAATTAATATGTTAATAACTTATCAGGTCATATGGTATTTAAAGATAACCAAATATGTCACTTCACAGTAACAAACCTCAATTTATTGTCAGCCATTTCAGGGTCCTGTAAGTTTCTCAGTGATAAGCATTGTCCTTTTGCAGGTCTGTGATTTGTTGGTAGTAATAATAATAGCTGTTTAATAAAAGCAACTTTTTTTTAAAGATGTTCCAACTGATTATTATGTGCTGTTCTGTTGTAACTCAAAAAAGACAATCATATACGAGTAAGACAATCATATACGAGTATAGGAGCTTGTGGTGTTACAGACACATGTTCAGAACAAGAGGATAAAAACAAATACATTCTTCTACAGAAAATCAAGATCCTCTTCGCTGTGGTCAAGAGTTTCTCTTTCTTTGTTGGCCAGGAGTCATGATTAAAGATGATGGAGCGTCTCACTGCCTTGCCTGTCAAAACAAACAATACTAACATTTATATGGATACTTAAGCATTACAGATCATATAACACTGAATAGCTATTAAAGAAAGCTTATTACCTAAAAGGCTGCCAAAAGCTGTTTAACAGTGGAGTGTTCAGTTTCTTTTATAAGACAATCATGGAGCTATAATTTAGAAGCTCTCATTTTCTCTAGCGTTGTCTTTTTTTTTCTTTAGCTCTGCAACTTCACCAGATGCATGAATGGAATCCGTATTAAATAATAGCAACATTAAATCACATAGATTCATATGAAATTAGACACTAACACTAAATGTTCTATTATTCATCTATAAGTGTGCATGTTTAAAATGTTTAAAATATACAGATGAAATTGTAATATTCACCTGAATCTTACAGAAGTGTCTGTGTGTCATTCTCTGTTGCTGTATGTCTGCTACACATGGCTGAATCTTCCTCCACTGGCACCCCACTGACAGTCTGTTGGGTCAGGTTATTCATAGGGCTGTTGTTGTTTTCACACCCAGCACTACCTGTGGTAGAAAGTCCTTTTTATGGAAACAACATCTCATATTTGATCTTTGCAGATGATGTCTCACATTTGGTATGACACATGTGTTAAGCTCGAGCTTGGCTGACGGTGATGCCAGTGACTTTGCTTTGTGTCATATAAGCATCTCTGCAAGGTTATCCTTTGCAGTCTCAATGTGGAACTTTATAGTTTTGTGTGTAAAGGTTGCAACACACTGCATACAATACTGTTTTTTTTTGTACCTTAGCCAGGGAAATTCTTGCATCCATTCTGTATGGAAAACATTTTTCTTTCACTTGCTTTTCTTCACTCCTGCTCTATTTCTAGCTCTGAGTATGACATTGCTCCTTCAGTTGAAATTTTACAGATGTATGAGTCAATAGACTGCTTCATCATTAGCACTGAATACATTTGTATTATTATTATTATATCTATACTTTGTTCTCATTTTTGTCAAACTTGAACAGTATAACATTTCAATTTTAATTTGAAGGGTTTTGCTTTATAGATTGCACCGTTGTTTATTTTTGTTTGTTGCAGCAAACTTGTGTTTTTATTTATATATTTTTTTTATTATTAAGGTACCAAAGATAACAGCACAGAGAATGTCAATATCGCATACAAAGAGGTGACATTACATGCAAAGCACCATTTACGAATGTATGTAAACATAAAAATAAATAATAATAATACACAAAAGCTTAAACAAAATGAATTAAAAGTTAAATTAACTGTTTTAACAGCCTTAAGATTTTTGGAAGATAAAATAGTTTGGATATACTGTTGAACCTCTTTAAAAAAAAAATAAATAAAGGATTTTGATGAGTGAATTTACTGTGGTGAATATGAAATTTTGCAATAGGTTAATAATAAAATATTCATTAATTTTGTCTTTTTGAATATTACAGAAGCCAAACAGTACATCCTTAAGAAGCAGAGAGAAACCCTGGAGCACACTGCGATGGATAACATTAGAGAATTCAATCCAAAGCTGGACAATCCCAAAAGATATGTGTATCAGTTTCATTAGGGTCACCACAAAAACAACAGCTTGCTTCTATGTCTGATTTAAACCTTTTCAAAAACACTTTAGCTGGGTAAAATCTGTGTAACAATTTGAGTGAGATTTCTCTAAACTTGTTAGTTATTATATATTCTGAAGACAGAGTCCATCTTTTTTCCAATCAATATGATCACCCACATTCCTCCAAAAAGACACCACGTATGGAGTTGTTACACGCTCCTTTTGAAAAAGCGATATAATCTTATAGTTACATGATGAAGGATGTGACCGAAAAGCATTGTTTTCCTACTGGGACTTCAAATGGGTCTAAAGATAAAGATAAGGTGCTGGATGATCTAATGAGTCTCTTAAAAGCATAACAGCTCCTTTAGGAATAGCATTCATGAAAATGGAGAAATCTTTGGGAATTATATTTACATAAGAATTCTTCATATCTTAAAATAAGACCTTCCGAGTTAAATAACTGGGAAACACCCAAAAATGTTTCTCAAAACAGTTATTAAAAAACAAATATTTCCTCTTAGATAAAATGTTTTGATTGTTCCAAATGAAGTACCGGTGAGGGGAGATTTTGGTCCAAATAACAAAGATTTCTCTTCCGGTCTGTTGTGAGCACGTTCACAACACTGCAGTGATGCTGCTGACGTGTTATCTTTGTTAGTGGGTGCACCAGAAAATTGTATTTTGGTTATTTTTGGACGCGGACTGAGAACCACTGCTCTACAATGACATTTTTGACACTGCTCTGACCCAATAATCTTATATTAGTACTCCAGTATGTAATGCTCTGTCCGTGTCTGTTCTGCCACTGGTCACTGAAGTCACTCCAAATCTCAGTGCCCTCCACGTACATCTATGTCTGTTTGTGTCCTGTTATTGTCACTGTATGTCTGAGCCCGTCACAAGCATTTCAATGCCCAGTTTTCCCCAGTGTTAACTATGCAAATGATAAATAAATGCCTCTTGACTTGACTCCCGAACAATGTTAGGTAGGTTATTCCAGAGTTTGGGCGCCAAATAGGAAAAGGATCTGCCGCCTGCAGTTGATTTTGATATTCTAGGTATTATCAAATTGCCTGAGTTTTGAGAACGTAGCGGACGTAGAGGATTATAATGTAAAAGGAGCTCATTCAAATACTGAGGTGCTAAACCATTCAGAGCTTTATAAGTAATAAGCAATATTTTAAAATCTATACGATGCTTGATAGGGAGCCAGTGCAGGTCTTGCCTTGAGGTCATAAACGCATTAATTAACATTTCTGCATTTGACATTGAGAGCATAGGCCGTAATTTAGATATATTTTTGAGATGGAAAAATGCAGTTTTACAAATGCTAGGAATGCGTCTTTCAAAGCAAAGACTGCTATCAAATAGCACACCTAGTAATGATGTGTCGTTCTTGGATGAATCATTCTTTTTGAACGAATCTTTAATGTGACTCAGGAAGAACGAGTCGTCTCGGGGAGTGATTCGTTCAGTCGCGCATGCGCATTATTCTATAGGTTCTGTTCTGCTAGTAGTAATTCACCTGTCAGTCAATGCAGTCTTGAGCCGGAAAGAGAATTGATTAGTTCATAGTTCGTGTCTTCGACTCGTTCCTTAATCACGTGACAGCCCCATACGTTAAAACAATGCGGTATTGAGCCGGAATGAGAATTGATTAGTTCATCTTTCGGGTCTTCGGGTTGTTCGTTCTTTTGTCACGTGACGTGACAGCATTGGCTAGAGTAATTAGTTAATTTACAACCAACAAAAAATATTATACTAGCGAACTCAAAATTGGATTAAAAATGAACAAACTAGGCTATAAATACTTTGTATTGTAGGCTTGGATTATTATATTATTATATAGCCTAGTGTTTATTTACTGATAGACAGTCAAAAAGACAAATTCATCAATATTTTATTTATAACAGGGCTTTATTTATTTATAAAATAATAACACACCACAGATCCTGAAGAAACGGTAACAAAAACACAGTGACAGAAATGTCAGAAATAGAGCATGTCACATGATTAAGGAACGAGTCAAACTCGACCTGAAAAACTCATGAGATGAACTCATCAATTCTCTTTCCGGCTCGGACTGCATTGGCTTTAGCGTATGGGTCTGTCACGTGATTAAGGAATGACTTGAACCCGAAGACTTGTCAGACAAGATGTGAGGTGAGCTAATCACAGACTGAAGACCCAGGTAAAGAATGAATTAAACTTTTCTGTATCTTATAGCATTTTAGATTTGTATTGTTTGTAGTGTGATCAACGTTTGCGTAAGTACTAGATGTGTTGGGGAAAAAACACGTAACATTTTAATTACATTTTGCTAAAATGAACGAAATGACTTGAAAAAAGATTTGTTCATTTTGCTGAACCAGACTCAAAAGTCAGAGTCGGTGAAATGATCCGAACTTTCCATCACTAACACCTAGGTTCCTAACTGATGACGAAGAAGAGCATCCATCAAGTCTTGAGAGTTTTTAGGTCCTATAATTAACACCTCTGTTTTTTTTTTTCAGAATTTAGCAGTAAGAAATTACTCCTCATCCAGGTTTTTATATCAACAATGTATTCTGTTATTTTTTCAAATTAGTATGTTTCTCTAGGCCTCGAAAAAATATAGAGCTGAGTAGTATCATCAGCATAACAGTGAAAGCTAACACCATGTTTCCTGATGATATCTCCCAACATGTAAAGCACAACTTTGACTTAATATTCTTGACTTGAGACTTGAGTCGGACTTGAGTTAAATGACTCGAAATAACTTGACTTTCTTTTTTTAAGTATCTTTTTGTTTTTGAACACACCGCAACCTAACCAAGTGACGCAGCAGGCAAGCAGAGATAGCTAACGTAAGAGCGTGTACTACAGTGTTGCCAACTTAGCAATGTTGTCGCTAGATTTTGCAACTTTTCACACCCCTCTTAATGACCTTTTTTAACCCAAAAAAGAGTGCAGAGACAAATAGTGATTTCTTGGACAAACCTTGTTTAGTTTCTGAGACTCGCTGGTACTGCCTCTTGAGCGGCTGACAAGAGCCACGCTTTCAGATATTACTTTTTTATATACATTTTTGGATTCTTTAATAAAGATGTTAATATTTTATAGTCTACACACAGAAGACTAATAGGGGTATAGCTATTACACCACATGGAATCTTTACCTTCTTGATGTAAAACTGAAATGATTGCAGCGCATAGTTATATACATTACATACTATTGGAGAAAGGTCATTTATAAATGCTTTATAAAACTATCCAGAAAACCCATTTGATCCTGGTGACTTAGTTTTTAGATTAGTGATTGTTACTTTAATTTCATCTTCTGTTATAGGATCTGTTAATTTACTCACTTCCCCCATCAATAATTTTGTCAAATTAAAAATGGTTTACATTTTTTTTTTGATTCCTGGTTTTGACCTTTATATAACTGTTGGCTATATTATGCAAAACATCTGATATTGCTTTAAGCTGGGTCTCGTTTATTTTTATAATCCTAGATCGCTGATAGCAGAGGAGTGGATCCAGCGAGAGCTCGCTGGGGCGATGCGGAAAGAAGAAGTTTTTCACGAGTCGTGGCAGTAGGCAGCACAACAATAACGATATGTGAGTAATCCCACAGACTCTAAAGCAGTACTAAACTGCAGTGGAAACGCAAACCGAGCTGAGTCGTGCCATACCTTACTGAGCCGTACCGAGCCAAGTCATACCATGAAGTGGAAAAGCGCCAATAGACGGTTAATTCCTTGCACGCAGGTGCAGAACTCACACACTAGTTTGTGGTCGGCTGTAGTCTGTGGAGTGTGTTCAAGCACAACATTTTGGTCCAGACACAGCTGACATGATGTGACCACTGGCTTTCATCTAGTTTTTTTAGTCGTTTGGTTGTATCCCGGGCTTTGGGAGTTAATCATATTCATTCTTGGATCCCCCAACACTACACAATTTGCATGTCTTTGTATGTGATGAGTTGAATCAGGTGTTTAATTAAGGAGATGCAAATGTGCTCCAGGAATGTGGTTGAGAACCAATGATCTATACAATGGAAATGTATTGTGCAATTGTGAATATTTTTTTACACTATAGCCTCGTGCACACCAGGACGATTATCACTTGCACTTATCCCAAGCTTTTCTCGAGACTTTTTTCGACATGTGTGTTCATACCCAAGCGAATTTCACTGGATCGATAAGCTGAGTGAACTTGCAAATTCACTCCCTGACATCAGATGGTGCTTAATGAAAAACAAAAATACCCCGGTACACATCGAGTCCTATTTGATCTGCAATTCCTTTCCATAACAACTCCCTCTTATCGAGATTATGCGTCAAAGCAACTGAACAGCATTCATTAGGAAAACAGTGTCAATAATGCAAAAATGACAGTTAAAGGCAGTTCATCATTGGATTCAGTGATGTCATTGTCACCGGGTGAAAACCTGGTGAATCTAAAAAGATTCCTCATTTGTTTTAAATCTGGCTCTGTTGAGTGTTGGCCATAACGAGCGCCAGCTGAAGCAAATCAGCTGCGCTTCATTGAAGCACGTGCTCAGGAAGAGGAGCATAAAAAGGGAGTGTTTGAGCAGTGTGAGAGGAGACGGGCAGGCAGTAGTGTGTGTGCTGACAACGGCGGTGAAGTAAGAAGGCTGAAGGTTTAATGCCAGATCAGGAGTTCCACTGTGAGATTTCCCGAGGCATGCTCACTTGGTGAGTTTTCTGGAGAAACCACGAACAGCAACGCAATAAAGTAAGTGAGAGGATTATACAGAAGTGAGAGAGGAAACCACTACAGGATATTGAGTGACTCACCGAGGAAAAGTTAAGTGCACTCTTCCATTGATTACCTGTAGAGGAAAACCACATTTGAAGATTGACCATCACCAGTGTGCAACTAACCTTTGTTTGCGAGCAGTGTGTGTGATCTTGTTGACAGAACGAAGCGTAGTGATTGGAACAGCTGGGAGGATCGCTGATGTGTTCATGCTGATCTTTTGAAACCATTATTCCTTGAGTCATCCACCCTACAGATAGAAGAGAAACGAGTTGATTAATCACTGTGGAGATGAAGTGAGTTTGCAGTGTCTGAAAGAGTGAGGTGCACAAGTGTGAAGATTTACAAGAGTGATTTATGCACAAGTGTGGTGAGAATCAAACGACTGTTTCTTCTGAAACTTTGATGGATGAATATTGACTTGTGACTGTGAAGATTCCTCCAAATTGATCTGTCTAAGCTGTGTCCAGGTTCCCACTCGAGTGGACTGTGTGAAGGGAAAGCGCTAAACGCACTCCGAGTATCACGCTCCACGAGCACTGTCTCTCACGTCCACGAAAGTCCAGTTTCACAAACTCCCCAAGCGACGCCGCTCCGCTACGCACGGAATGAGAGCAAAGGCGGGTAAATTACCAAAGTCCTGTATCACTTGTTATTGCCTGATCTACCGTTATTGTCTGTCCCTCAGAGGACGTGAGGAAGCTGCTGTCATTCGATCGGCTGTTCTATGAACACGTACACAAGCCGAGTCTGAGGCCCTTGCCCCCTCAGTTCCTCTTCCCAAACCGGGTTCCAGCCACAAACATTCTCAGCACTGTTTTTGTTGTTTTAAATTAATAAAAGAAACGTACCTTTTAAAGTCATTCTGTTGTCCGCCTCTTGGTGCCCTCTGGTGTCTGCTCCTCCGGAGTGTGGTAATTGTCCCTCGGCCCTAACATCGGTTACATCATCTCGGTTCAGTTAAATAGTGTCTGTGCATTTATTTGCAATCAAGTCAACGATATCGCTGTAGATGAAGTGTCCCCAACTAAGCAAGCCAGAGGCGACAGCGGCAAGGAACCGAAACTCCATCGGTGACAGAATGGAGAAAAAAACCTTGGGAGAAACCAGGCTCAGTTGGGGGGCCATTTCTCCTCTGACCAGACGAAACCAGTAGTTCAATTCCAGGCTGCAGCAAAGTCAGACTGTGCAGAAGAATCATCTGTTTCCTGTGGTCTTGTCCTGGTGCTCCTCTGATACAAGGTCTTTACAGGGGATCTGTATCTGGGGCTCTAGTTGTCCTGGTCTCCGCTGTCTTTAAGGGATGTAGAGGTCCTTTCTAGGTGCTGATCCACCATCTGGTCTGGATACGTACTGGATCCGGGTGACTGCAGTAACCCTCTGATCTGGACACAGACTGGATCTGGTGGCTACGGTGACCTCGGAACAAGAGAGAAACAGACAAATATTAGCGTAGATGCCATTCTTCTAATGATGTAGCAAGTACATAGGGTGTTATGGGAAGTGTTTCCGGTTCCGATTTACCTAATTAATGCAGCCTAAAAATCCTTTAATGGATTTGGAAATAAGAAGCATATTAGTATGTTATGTGTATGCCAGGTTAAAGAGATGGGTCTTTAATCTAGATTTAAACTGCAAGAGTGTGTCTGCCTCCCGAACAATGTTAGGTAGGTTATTCCAGAGTTTAGGCGCCAAATAGGAAAAGGATCTGCCGCCCGCAGTTGATTTTGATATTCTAGGTATTATCAAATTGCCTGAGGCAATCATTGGTGCCAGTTTTTAAAGTGGCACATAAGAAAAAAAAAAGAACATAAAGTAAAAAAAAAAAAAACACGCCTGGTGTTTTGTGCGCCGGTGTGCACATTAACATTGGCACCTTTTGTATAGTTGTTTTGTTTGTAAAATCTATGTGCCTGGGGTACTTGTAACAGTGATTCCAGGTATCCTGAAAGGATGGGCAATATAATTTATTTTATTACATTTCCTAAGCCCAAACAAACGAAGCAAAATCTTCCTAAGCATTCAACCCCAATCCCAATGGAGACAAAAACATTCATTTTCTGGTTGTCATACTTTCATTAAGTTACCATTTCCATCTGCTCAAGCAGAACGTTAATGTCATCTTGTGCTTCAGAAAGGCATCTCTGGCTAAAACCAGCTAACGTTAAAGTTAGTGAGTCAATGCTATGACAAACCTAAACAGTGAACTGCTCTCACATCATGTAAAGTCAAAAACACATAAACGAAGGTCTACATTTCAGTGCTTCTCCATATTAAACTGCTAAATGTACATTATTTATACACTACAGTACATGAACAGTGTTGATCCTGCATCTTGTCATCCATGATCTTGATGTCCATAATATGAGACTTCTCCCGTTTACATTGTTATCTGCTAACCATTGCTTCGAGTAACCCACCATATTTATTTTAAAATATTTTATATCCCTCCATGGAATATTCCCACTTGAATGGTGGTCCTTCTGTGTCCAAAACTGTGCAAAAACTTTGTGGGACAAGGTTTTCACACTGACCACTGTCATTATGGGACATTTAGCAACTCTGTTTGTCTGAGGAAGCAACAGTAACCAAGGGGGTGTGGCTTACCGATTGGTCAATTAAATCATCCAGAGGGATTGTGCAGGTGATTTCTGAGAATATTCCACTTCTAACCTCGTATTACACTCAGAACACTGTAGTTTTATTTTTACACTGAAATTGCATGTGACATTTCAGGTCTTTTGATATGCGAGACTCTTCTCACACTGAAGACACTTGTAAGGTTTCTCTTTGGTGTGAACTCTTATGTGAATATGAAGGGTTTCTTTGACTATGAAACCTTTTCCACACTATCGACAGGACAGGTGAAAGGCTTCTCTCCGGTGTGAACTCTCATGTGATTCTCAAGGTTTGATTTGCTTTTACAAAGTCTATCCACAGTAATGGCACATGAAAGGCTTGTCCCCGGTGTGAATTATTGCATGCTTCTTAAGGTGATTACTGTCCGTGAAACTCTTTCCACACTCATGACGTTAAACCTTTCTCTCTTAAATGAGTCCTCATGTGGTAATTAAGTGTTTCTATACGTCCAAAACTCTTTCCACACTGATAACAAACGAATGGCTTTTCGCTAGTGTGAATTTTCATGTGAGTATTAAGATTTCCCTTTAGTGAGAAGCCATTCCCACACACTTTGCAGCTGTAAGGGCTCTCTCCAGCGTGATCTCTCATGTGGGAATTGAGGGTTTCTTTCAGTCTGAAACTCTTTCCACACTGTTCACACGTGAATGACTGCTCTCCGGTGTGAACTCTCATGTGAGTCTGGAGATTTCCATTGTATGAGAAGCTTCTCCCACACAGTTTGCAGCTGAATGGACTCTCTTCAGTGTGATCTCTCATGTGGGCACTCAGAGTTGCGTTATAGTTGAAACATGTTCCACACTGAGCACACATGAATAGCTTCTTTTTAGTGTGAATCTTCATGTGGTTCTTGTGGCTTCCTTTATGAACAAAACACTTTCCACAATGATGGCAAGAGTAAGGTTTCTCTCCAGAGTGAACTCTCACGTGAGTTTTAAGGTTTTTATTGAATTGGAAACTCCTTCCACACTGATGACATCTAAAATGGGTCTCTTCTGAGTGGACCCTCATTTGGGAATTAAGATTTTCTTTACATCTGAAACTCTTTCCACACTGACCACATATGAATGACTTCTCTCCAGTATGAATTCTTATGTGAATCTTAAGACTTTCTTTCCGTGAGAAGCTCTTTGCCCACACAGTTTGCAGGTGAAAGGCTTCTCTCCATTGTGACTTCTAATGTGGACATTAAGGTGAGCTTTCTGAGTGAAATGTTTTTCACATTGTGGACAGACGAAAGGATATTTAGATTTGGTTGTCCTATCCTTTTTTCAAGAGGAAATCTTTTCAGTCTCTGTGGATTTCTCTCCAGTAATGAACTTATGCTTCTGGACTTTCTCTTCCATTTCATTCAGTTATTCACTCTCCTCTTTAGGCACCATCAGTTCTAAAGTGAGAAAAGGTATACTTTTTTTTTATTTATTATATTTTTATTATTATTTTTGTTTAACATTATATAGGCCCCAAAGCTACATATATGAAAACCAACACAAAACATTAAAAGCAACTTGTATGCTAGATCCTAAGGTGTTTCAAATTTCAAACCTTGTCTCAATATTGTTAACAATTTGCTCTATTAAGGACACATTATTTACCATACCCCTTATCAAACACTGCTTGCCCCAGGAGATCCTGAATCTTCCATTAATGTCTAAAATATTACAAAAAAAGTGTCTTCTCAAATATGTACAGTTTTGCATATTTCTAAACAATTTCAGTCAGAATTAAGTCCCATCAAAGCTCAGAAAGTGACATGACATTCAGCCAACTATGATGAGCCATACTCAGAATTTGTGCTCTGCATTTAACCCATCCAAAGTACGTACTCTCTCACTCTCTCTCACACACACACACACACACACACACAGAGCAGTATTCATCATTTATGCTGCGGCGCCCGGGGAGCAGTTGGGGTTCAGTGCCTTGCTCAAGGACACCTCAGTCATGGTGTTGCCAGCCCAAGACTTGAACCCACAACCTTAGAGTTAGGAGTCAAACTCTCTAACCACTAGGCCACAACTGAAACTGTGTTTAGTAAAAAAGCTCTCTCTTCTAGTGCTTAGATATTTTGACAGCAAAGATCACAACATTTTCTTGGAAAGACTGAGAATGGTGTTAGCATTTGTGGACTAGCATAAACACGGATTAGATCCTACCTATCTGATCCCTACCACATTGTGTGGATTAAGAGTACAGAGTGCATCAGGGCTATGTATGAGGTCTACTTATATGCGTAATATAACTTATTTAATGATATGCCAATGATTCTGAGTCTTATATTTCCTGACAATCTGAAAAAAAGAAGAAGAAAGAAACGCACACCTCTATTAGCAGCAGTGTTGTCAAAAGACCCGGTTCTTCTGTACCAAGTTGGTACAAAAAAAATGTAAATGTTACGGCTTTTCTAGAACCAGTGGTACCGAGTACCCGGTCAACCCGGTTCTTAATGCGCTATCCGAAAGGTGTGTGGCAACATCAAAACACACAAAACTAACAAAGCACTTTAAAAACAGACACCCAAACGACAGAGTTCAAGCAGGTAAAGCCGCATTTCCACCACTGTAACTTTACCCAGGAACTAGGGACTTATGGGCTGGCACTCGATGTGTTTCAACCGCAGGAACCAAGAACTAAATAAAGATCCCCTTTATTAAAATGCCCCTCAGAAAGTCCCTGCTGGCGAGGTAGTACTCTTTCAAAGTTCCGGAACTTTCGGGGGCGGGACTTGGCCGCTAAACATCCTGATTGGTTGAGTTCAACCACCATTTATTCGGATCATTTTCAAAATATTACTGTTACCGTGTCATGAAATGTAATTTTAAAAGTATTTCAGGTGAGAATGTAGCTGTTTAAAACTCAAATCTGTGGTTTATTTATAAACACTGCACCTATTTAAAAATGTGTTTCGCCGATCTAGGAGACGTGAGCTCCAGGCAATCAGCGGGAGATCAGTCCTCATGTATCCGCCGAGAAGCAGCCTCTCCTCGGCTAGACCTTCTGATGTGTGCCGCTGGCTCTGATGTCTCTTTAGTGGTTAAACATAACATATAATCCGTTTTGGGTAAATCTAACAGGTTATCTTTGGTCTGTATTCAATTTATCTATTAATATGTTAAAATTAAAAAAAATATATAATATTTTGTTTAATTTTAATGTAGACTGTATATATACACATTTCTCTGAACTACATTTCTGCAGCTGTTATTATGTGTAAATGAAAACGAAAGAAGGCAGTGGTATTTGATATCCTATTTTGTCTTATTGTAAATATAGAGTAAGGAAAATTGCAGTAGTCAAGGCGAGCGGACTGATGTTATCAAGTACACTGCTGTTTGCAGATTTGCCAGATTTGCGTCCCATCCATGGAAGATCACACTCCCGGAGTCGAACTCGCAAACCGTGGTGGAAACAGAAAGCAACAGGTTTGAAGGGAAAATTGTTCCTGGGAAAAAAATGTCCTGGTACAATTGTTCCGGGTAATTTTGGTGGAAACGCCACATTAATTTCATTGTGTTTCACAATATCGAAACTGACCTCCACAAATATATTAATTATATAAGACAAATTATGAATTAAATGTGACCTTTTATTATTGCTTGGATAAAAGGCTGTACATTTCTTTGTGAAATTGAAATCTAAATATAATAATATACTAATATAGCACTATAATATCATCGCTCTTTTGTTGTTTTTGATTGCTTCCATTGTCCTCATTTGTAAGTAGCTTTGGATACATTCTACATGAGCAGTGTGTGTAAGCAGTGCATGAGCAGTTATCTAAATTAGATTGTATAATTTCAAAATCCTGAAACAAAAACAGAATGATTTCACTTCAGTTTTGTGTAACTATACAAAAAAAAAAATAGCATGAAACAGCAGACGAGCTGAACGAGACGCAGATCCACTCTCTGCCAGCAGGTGGAGCTTAAAGCGTTTCCTTGGTTACTGCTGTAAACAAAGGCTGCACTTATGAACTTTAATATGCGTTATACAAAGGCAAGATGAAAAAATACCATTTAAAAGACAGTTAATTCCCCTCACTTACCTATTTCCCTTAACTTACATTAATATAAACTCCACATCTCAACTAATTTGAGTCGTCACATATTTGAAATGATTACAACAGCTCACGGTTATTGTTATATCCCTAACCACTTCTGTTATTAATATTTCTAAATATTTTAATTTGAATGTCAGATTGAAATGAACACTGTTATTAGAGTAGTTAATCGTTAGCATAAGAGCGGCTTACACTGATATAATGAGCATTAGGATGAAGTTTCTTTATTAACCATTTAATGCTCCTATGACTTTTATTACTGTAAAAGAAATGGGAGGACATGATGATATTGACTATTTTTACACACCTTTTAGGCTTTTAAATTAATTGTGAATCTAAAATATGCATGTTAGAGAATGTACAAATGGTTTACATTGTTATTACATATCAGTCAGAAAAGCCTTTTTTTTTTTTAGCCAACTTAGTTGTTATTCTTGGCTTTAAAATTCAAAAGCCCTTTAAAATTAAATATGTACACAGTTTGGATTAAACGAAAGCATAGTATAAATTTTTAACTTGGCATGTTTTTGTGTTTTGCTTTGGTACCGAAATTGGTGCCTATAGAACCATGAATTTTCACAACTACATTCACATGCTATCAGAATTATCACAAAAATGAATTTCCTAATGGGAAAATTGGATATGAACGACCTTTCAAGTCATATTTCTATTTGAGAATGAAAAGAAACCCATTTGTACCAAAGAATCTTCTTGTTTCACACTGAATGCTTCTTCAGTCCTCGTGTCTTCACTCTCCTCTTTAATAAACGCCATCTTTACAGTAGATCTCAGTTGCTTCATCTGGAATTTTTCTATGTGGACAGCAGAAACAGTGTCATGTTTAAGATGAGAATAAAATGTCACATACTATCTATTCACTACTCTGAAACATTTGTTTTGTCCTGTGACAACACTATAGCACACTACTCTGAAACATTTGTTGCTTATTGTATACTGTTTCACACACTATTCTTTAGGCAGTATACACTGTGCACTGGGCAGTAAGCAGTGAATGCCATTTGGAACATAGCCAGTGAATCATTCAGCCAAAACAGAGAAGAGAGTTTCTGTTTCTCTCATCAGTACTCGCCAGTGCCTGAGTGCGTGTTTATGATAAACTCTTTCACGACACAGTGAACTAAATGAGATGTTTTTGCTTCTCACGTGCGGATGCGTTAAATAAACATTACATAAATAATTACGATGTGACATTAAAAAAATCAATAATTTATAACTTTTTTTTGCAATGTTACAACTCTTGAACGGTTTACATTTATTTAAACACTTTAAATGCTTTATATGCTTAAAACAAACCTTTCTTCAGTCAAATCACAGACGCTGCACGCGGCGCAGCCTTATGACGTCACATCGCCAAACCAAATTAAAAGTCCTGTTCACACGCTATAATCGCAAAAGTGCTTATAAATTTACAAACAAACTTCATCTCAGAGATCGTTTTTCTTGGTGAAGTACTAACAGAAACATACAACACACACACAAGATTTCTATTTTGAACAAATGATGTTCATTTTACCTTTTAATTCATCAAATAATCCAGATAAAAGTATCACAGGTTCGTTCACACACACACACACACACACACACACTCCCAGCTGGCACAGGGTCGAGCTTCAAAGTTGAAATATGGTTGAAATAAGGTCAGCTGTTGTTTTAATGTTGAAACAACGTTGAAAAATATTTCGTGCTAAATGGTTGAAAAAGGTTAACAAAAACACTTGTAAATATAAAAAAAATAATAATAATATCTGTAAGTTCAATCAATCAATTTAATGTCTACAACAGCATACAAAATAAATGTCTGCCTTTTAAATGATTAATATTAAATTATTTAAGATCATTATTATTTTAATATCATTTTACAATATTTTAATTATGATACCTATTCTAAAATCTGAAGGTATACGTTAAATATTATCATCATCAACAACAATCATTTCGCTGCGTTATCACGCTGAAACAATTTATATTGGTTGTTTTACTCAAAGCGTTAGTTCACCCAAAAATGAAAATTATGTAATTAATAACTCACCCTCATGTCGTTCCAAACCCCTGAGACCTCCTGACTTGTGAACGAGTCATTATCTGGCTCGGCTCGGTGTTCATCTTCAGTTCTCTCTTCACATCAGTTCAGTCAGTGTACTGTTTGAGTAAATGCATTACTCCGGGATATTGGTTTGTTTGAACTCAGAGGGAGTGTCAGCCACATTAAAAAAGTTAACAGCTTAAGTCATTTACAGATTAATGCGTATTGGAGACGCAAACCATTTAAAACGATTCAGTTCGATTTGGTGAACTGGTTCAAAAAGATCCGGTTACATCGAATGATTCGTTCACAAACCGGATATCACAAACTGCAGTGTTTTGAACTCGCTCTCACAACAGACACGGAAGAGACACGGAAGAGAAGACAATGCTGAATTAAGTCGTAGTTTTTGTTATTTTTGGACCAAAATGTGTCTCCGATGCTTCAAAAAATTCTAACTGAACCTCTGATGTCACATGGACTACTTTGATGATGTTTTTCTTACCTTTCTGGACATGGACAGTAGACCATACACACAGCTTCAATGGAGGGACTAAGAGCTCTCGGACTAAATCTTAAACTGTGTTCCGAAGAAGAACGGAGGTCTTACGGGTTTGGAACGACATGAGGGTGAGTTATTAATCACATAATTTTTGGGTGAACCAACCCTTTAGTTGTTTTGATCATGATTGGTTAATCTGGCTGATTTTTGTGATGATTTTTGCAAGCCCATGCCTCTATCAGTAAGTATAGTGTTTTATTAAACAAATTAATATTAATTAGTTTGTGTGTGTGCAGAAAGAAACCTACCTGCGAACTTACAGTGATTTTAAACATTTTAGACATTTGTGTAAAAATTCTGTAAAATGGGAATGCTGTCAAAAATAATGTCATAAATGTTCTTTATCAATTAACTTTTTTTTTTTTTAATCTAAATGAATCAGCATTTGGTGTGAGAATCCTTGGCATTTAAAGCAGCTTTTTCCCTTGGTGCACTTGTGCATTGTTTTCTGGATTGAGTCTGTCTCAGTTTGTTCTGTTTCTTCATGTTATTCCAGACAGACTGAAGATGATGATCAGATCTTGTGTGGAGCACTGGCTGCTGTCAGACTCCTTATGCAAACAAAAATCTTAACGGATTATTACAATCAATGGCAAAAATAATGTTTGGAAATGTAAACTGATATTTTCTACTGACACACTATAGCAAAAGATAGAAATAACTGACTTAAAACCATTTTTTAGCTGCTGAAAATACTAGTGTTCTAATAATTTTGGACCCTAATGTTTGGAGCACACAGGAGTCAGCAGAATATTGTGGATTAATATACAACTTGCGTGGAAAACACAGATTCAAAAGCACAATATAATATAATTTTAATGGTCGAAGGAGTAAAAGGTGAGTGTCCTTGCATGGCCTAGTCAGAGCCCAGACTTAAAACCCACTGAAAATCTTTTCAGTGACTTAAAGACTGCAGTCCACTGATGCTCACCATGCAAAGAAGAGTGTGACAGGTCTCCTGTTCTTCCTTCTACGGCTGGCCGGTGGGTGTGGTAGTAGACTCATCAAGTGAACAATGTATACCTGTTCTGCCCTTTATAATGCTTAGGTTTGTTGGTGTGGTGGTCTTTGTTTGTTTATTTTGGATTTTGTTATTACTTTAAACTTGGTTCTGTCTGATGCTTTGATTAATCATGTGCCTGACAGAAATTGTGTTTAGTTTTGTTGATTTCTTAATTTATTTTTCTATTTGTTCATTTTTTTTTTTTTGCAACCAAACCAACCTGCCTATGTCCTCAAATCATCTGTCATGGCTTTGAGCCGGTCATGACAAATGTGGGGGGCTTATCCTTAAATTCAGATATTTTGTTTTGTAAACATCTGGAGGATATGGTGGTTGGTTTGGCTTTTTCTGGATGCTTTATGGGAGTTCGGGCTCAGGAAGTATTGGCTAATATTTGTATATTTGAGGGGAGATTTATTGTTGGATATGCCATTCCCTGTTTAGGTTTAGCGGGGTATCCTTAACGGGATGCTCCAGTCTTTTATTATTATTATTTTAGTTGGTTTTGTTTGTACGGTGAAAGCAGTTAGAGCAGTTGTCTTGGGAACAGGTCTGTGTTTTGTAATGGTGACTCATCAATCGGTCTGAGATTAGATATTTTTGAAACTTAGAGGGAATTGCTTGTCCAATTTATACCCCTCAAATATTTTGAGGAAAATTAAGTAGCCATACTTTTGTCTTTCTCAATGGCCTCTAATGTTGAGGAATTTATTAGTGCTCTGTCTGAAGGTTTGTTAAAAGATTTGATTAAGGATCAATTATTAGAACTTGGAGGTCACTATAAAATTTTATTTGGTAAGCCAAGATAAACATTTAAAAGACAACATTAAATCCCTGGTAAAGACTTAATCAAACTTAAAGTTAATTGAAAATGTTGTTTTAGAGTCTCAGTCCGCGGAAGGTGCATCAGATGTACAATGTCTACAATGTCTCATCTAACATTTGAACACCAAAAACAATTGTTGTTAACGGGGTCATATGATGCGATTTAAATGTTTCCTTTCTCTTTGGAGTGTTACAAGCTCTTGCTGCATAAAGAAGATCTGTAAAGTAGCAAAGACTAAAGTCTCAAACCCAAAGAGATATTCTTTATAAAAGTTAAGACTCAGCCAAGTCCCCCTAAAACGGCTCATTCTTACAACCCCACCCCCCTACACAAACACGCATCTACCTCACGATGTGGGAGGATTTGCATAATGCTGTCCAAACATTCATGCAAAAAAAGAAGGCGTAACTTTTATTCTCGCTGTGCGAAAATACTTTGTTCTTCCAAAAGAGGACACAACTAGAAATCAGTGTTTAAGTTGTATTTCAACACTATTCAGGAACAGTTCAACCCAAATATTCAGATGTGTGCAGCGCATTTTATGGAGGATGAGGACTGTTTACTGAACCAGTAGCCTGCAATGTGTCTGTGGCACAGCGGCTGTTTCTATAAAGTTGGGCAGTTTAGACTTTGCAAGGACAGTCTGGTGCTTCTGACTCACAGCCTGTAAGTACTTTTTTATATATATTTAAAGAATTTGATACTGACTATTCACATGCAAGTTTTGAGCAGTTTAGAGTAGCACTTGTTTGTCATTTCTCCGAACACAAATGCAGACATGTTTTTTTATGTTTATGCAGCAAGATATGCAAAAACATGTAAAAAGACGGTATAAGTCATTGTAATCTGTAATTATGTCCCCACTGGATGCTACAAATGTAGTTTGTAATGGACTTTATTGGTTTTGTCTCGTCTTGCCGGGAGACGGCATCACAGTATGTTAAACAGCGTAACATTTCGTCACAAGCTTCAGGTATTTAGCCAATCACAACGCATTGGATAGCTGGCCAATCAGAGCACACATTGCTTTTTTAGAAAGATGAGCTTTGTAAAAATCAACATGTTTCAGAAAGGCAGAGCATACAGGACCAACAATGTACATTATATGGAAAATAATGTTTTTTTTTAACCTTAAACTACATAAACACAAAATACACAAAATTTTATTTTTAGCAACGTCATTTGATCCCTTTAATTCAAACTGAGATAAAAAAGTTAGAAGCACAAAATCATGTTCAGATGTCTAAAGTTCAAGTTACCAGTAACGGTATTATTTAGATCTAATAAGATATGTTAAACTTCCTTTAATTAGAGAACATAATTTGGCTTTTTGTAGATCTGATGAAGTGACTAATAAGATTGAACCCTAGAATTGACTAAAAAGATGTTGAATGCTTCTTCTTGTTTGTTTTTGCAGATGCACATAATTGAGCAGATGAGGAGTGTCAGCTTATGTTTGCAGCTTGTTTTTACATGCAAAGCTTAAGAAGCATATTCGTCTGTTGGTGTGGAAGATACTAATGATTATTTGACTTAAGAATGCAGAATTGCTCCTAGAGGCTTATAGACAAAAATGTATGTCCTTGAAGACAACTGATAGTCAAACACATGTTGAGTTTGTACATGATATTTCAGTGTATTTCAATCGTTGGTGTACAGCTTCTGATGTGAAAACGTTAAGATGATTTGAAGAAGTCGTTGCTTGAACAATTAAAAAATTATATTTTTTAACAACATTAGTGAGCATAAACCCAACACGGCATATGAGGCGGACGTTATGGCTGTTTTTTTTTCTTCTGATACAGAAAACCTCTTGTGGTTACAAAAATGCTGGAGAAATTTTTTTGAAAGAATGATGTTATGATCCTCACAGATCATGCTTCACCTGACAGACAGCGTCTTGTCAATGTCTGAGAAAACAAACATGTAATTGTCATGGGTTTGTCACTGGAATAATGTGTGTCCATTGTTGAAAGCAATAGATATTGTTAAAGTCTTCAGTGAAATGTTGTTCTGGCTGTGACTGTTTCGGAAGTGAATAATGTGCAGAAGATTTGCTCATGTGTTTCAAAGTTTTCTCCATTTGTTACAGATGGTTCTGTGAGATTGGTTAATTCTACAGAAGAAGTCAGAAACTTTTGTTCTAGAGAAGGGGTACTCAATAGGCGGACTCCTGTCCATATCAGGACCCAGACAGGGTTAAATCTGGACTGACGCAAAAACCAACATGCTTAAGCATAATCCAAAAGAGTTTTCAGTGCAGTGCGCAGTTGTGATTCCGTGCTGTATATCTTTGAGGCTTCTACTCGGTTTGGCTGCTTCATCTATGTCCATTCACAGCAGCTGTAACAGCATCACTATATCAACGTCACTCACACACTCAAGGCAGCCGGATTTATCCATTTATCCGCAGTGCAAATATCAGTTACTGACTTTTTTTTCTGACTAAAAGTAAAAATGGCATGCTCAAAGCTGCCTGTTGAAAAAAAAAGAAAAGTTGATTTTGAAAACTGCAAGTTTAATAGTGAGTGGACAGAAAAATATGTGTTTGTGCTCCCCGCGGGAATGTGTTTAATCTGCAATGACACGGTAGCAATCATCAAAATTGGTAATGTGAAACGACATTATGAAACCATGTACATTCCACCAATGCACATTTTGAACAAAATTACCCTCAGACCACAAAAATAAACCCGCTGAAAGCATACTATGGCCTACATCCTAATATTTAGATCAGCCACACAACAGGATCGAGCAACGGAAGCCTCACTAAGAGTATTATAGATCCTGAGAAAACACAAGAAACCCTTCTCTGATGCTGAAATTGTCAAGGAGTGTATGAGTGAAGTGGTGACTGCTCTGTTTGAAGGGACGAAAAGGATGAAATAATCACGAAAATAAGCCAAATACCCTGTTCTGATTCCACTGCTGCAAGACGAACTGAAATACTTGCTGATTATTTGCTTGAACAACTTAACTCATATATAAAAAATGATGAATCCACAGACAACACAGACAATGCACAACTCACAGTCTTTGTCAGATTTTTTGATGAAGAAAAGGGAGAATTTCTTGAAGATGTTTTGGGTCTCACAAACCTCCAAGGACACACAAAGGGGAATGAGATTTACGAAGCAGTGAGACAGATGCTTAGAGACAGAGAGATAGACCTGAAGCATGTTGTTTCCATTGCTACTGGTGGTGCACCATGTATGATTGGGAGAGAGAGGGAACTAGTGTTACGCTTGAGAGCTCAACACCCTGACCTCATGTCACACAACTGCATAATTCACCAGATGGTTTTGTGTGCCAGCCTTGGAGAAAGGTCATTGGAAGCATGACAACAGTCATGAAACTTGTCAACTATCTAAGAGCATCCTCTGCTCTGAAACATCGTTGGTACAGCACAGTGTGTGGGCTCATGTCAGCTGTCCGTGCTTTCTAGAGGAAGCTGGAGGTGTTCAAATGTGACTTACAGCAGGACCTGCTTCACTTCCCAAGACTTTTGGATCAGACTGCAGGAAAACATCACCATCACAATTATGCTGAATTCAACTCGCTTTGAAGATTTCCCTCTGGGAAAACAAGTCTTGCTGTGCATGGGTTGTTTTTGGATGGTGAAAATACTAATGGACTAATACTTTTGCACAGATATTAGAACAAAAAGTATGTAATGTGGAAAGTGTTCATAGCCCCTCAGTTTTTAGCATTTCTAAAAGCAAATCTTTTTTTAAAACATAATGGACTGTTTGTGAACACCCAAAATATATTTTCTGCAATTCTGTAGTTATCTGCAAAAAATAAAAAATAAATAAAATACATACATGAATTCAGTTTAACAGATGTTTATTCATCATCTTCTAAAATGAGAGTGTGACTGGTGAGGCATTATTAGTTCTCTCTATGCTGCCCCCAGTGTTCAATTAACTTGCAGGTGCTGATGAACACGCAGTGTAAAGCTGAGGGACTCCAGACAAATCTAAAAGCCTTACAAAGCCACCGGAGACAGCAAAACAAGAGCACAAAACCACTGAAAATTTTAAGCCTGCATGGATTTCCTTGATCTCACAGATGGGAACTGAGTGGCCAGTTTGCAGTCTCTGGCTGAAGATCACATCTTTTTACAGACATGCAGAAGTGCTGCAGGAGCTGAAGAGCAGCATTGAGCAGCTGGAGAAACTTCAGCACAAGGTTTTTGAGGAGATCCAGCAGATGCCACCCTCACAGGAGATCTACCCAGTCGACTGCACAATGGAGAAAGAGGGAAGTGGCTTTGCTTTGATGCTGGACACTAAAGACTTTTCCCCAGAAGAACTCAGAGACTGATGCATGCGTGTACATGCACACACACACACACACACACACACACACACACACACACACACACACACACACACACACACACACACATACACACATATCATTCGAATGTTGTTTTTCTATTGAATTAAAACAAGACATAAAATGACATTTGCTTTTGTACTCACTTTTCATGATAAAGAAATTCTGTAAATGTCTGTATGAGGGGCAATAAATGATTAAAAGAAAAATCCCCAAAAAGACATTATCAAATGCTCGTCAACAAAAACAAATAAATAATGCTGTAAAATATTTTCATCATAACATTTTTCGTTTTTGTTCTAAAGATGTTACAGTGCTAAAAGAAGGATGTATAAATGGTGTTAATCATAGTGATAATATAAAAATATAAAATATATGTAGCACACTAATTAATTAACTAACTAAATGCATACATGCATACAAACATACATGGTGATAGAAATGCATTTATCCAAGATGACACATATTCATAAATTACATTCATTCATTCTGGGTAATATTTTATTTGCTTGATAAATGTTTCAAAGCTAGTTTTAATGCATACAATTTAAAAGTCTCAGAAATAAAATACTGTATAAAATTTATGATTGCATTCTGAAGGAGTGTAAACACAATTAAACATGGACTCATCCCATCTGTCGCTGTAGGCTGAGAACTATCTCTCGGGAGTTTAGGTTTGTGAGTTTATTGATAGTGATATGTCTTTGGAAAGCTCTGGCTTCACTGTTTTGTGTGTCTTTCAGAGTACATTCGAAAACATGGGCCATGTATGTGCACACCCATAGTCAAAAAGTTAAGAGACAACTTTTAAAGTCATTTGCAGATAACAAAATAGAAAAAATAAAATGTAAACAACAAATTGCATTGTTTGTTATCTTTAAACTCTATAATAGACACATGTAAGACTCTTTTTGACATATAGTAGACAAAGTTTGCATCCTCAATGCAACAGGTTATAAAACAAACAGTTGTGGTTTTACTGTATAGAAACATATTAAATGAGACTTAACCATAAAATCCATTATCACGGAGATATCCACAACTGTTTTGCAGCCATATGTTTGTCAAAAATAATCTTCTTTTCCATTTTATCATCAACTGTCATTCATATTAGCTCTATAAGAAATATCATGCTTCGGGAAAACAAAACAAAACACAAAAGCATTTTGTAATAGTCTATTGTGTATTCTTCATTCCATTCTTGCATTTGTTACACAAGAAAGTGAGAGTCATCTTTTCATCACTAATGGGTAATTGTTGGATATTTAATCAGCTTGTCTTACTCCGACTGCTGGACATTTTCTGAACATCCGCAGGTGGCTGTCCTTCTGTTCTTTCATCTATTCCATTGTGCGTCAAACATTAAAGATTTCTGCTGTACCACTGTTTAAGACATAATGACTAAATGCTTTTCCACAATCTCTCAGTTTTTGTTATCTTACATGAGTAGGTCTTATAGTTGACTTTTGTGAGAACTGTGGATGAGAATGATAGAATCACACATAATACTCCTTGTTTTTCTTGCTCTTGCTGACACTATTGGTACCATCCATTGGTTTCTCCTTTAAGATTGTTTCATTTGACTGGGCAGAATTGCAAATGTAGTTGCGACTCTCATCCACATGGTACGATCCTTCATCACGATTGCGGTATTTGTACATGGCATAGAGAAGAATAAGGATGCAAAGTGCAGCAGCAGCCACGATGCCAGCCACCATGCCTGTGGTACTGCTGGACTCATGGAAAACCTCCGACTGACCAGGATAGCTCTTCACCCCTGGGCCAGTAGGGTTAGCTGAAGAAACAAAAACACAGAGTCAGTCCATCCAACCTGTCTCACCAAAATTCACCAATTGAGTTAGTATACGTAAGATACTTCCAGCTTTTGCACACAAATGTGCTTTATCTTATTTGATCCAAGTGATACACACACACACACACACACACACACACAAACAGATGGTAAGTAGCTGACCTGTGTAGGTTTCCTGCTACAAAAGCTGCTGCTTCTGACTTTTAATCAGATAATGAAACTGAGCACATGCACTACCTGAGAGGGCACGTCTCCAACATGAGCTGACTTCAAAATGCAAGAGCTCTTTCAGTATAATATAAAGCTGAAAACATATCATTATATGCGATACACTCCTCATCATCCTGAACATCAGAGAGGTCATACCAAGATCATGGACACATAATAGTAACTAACTTTTATTAAGTTAGTACATCGAAAAACACTATATGACTAAATGGTAGGTGTTCGTTCAGTTACATGACCACAGGCAACATCAAAATTAAAGATAAAACAGGCAAAACAAGCAACTTAACATTCATAAAGGGGAACATAATCTCACAAGCACTATATGTGAATTCTGTAACATCAAGTGTATGCCACCACAATATAAATAGTACTGTTTGTGAACATACGAACCATTCGATTATAACGAAAATGTAATATATTTAGATAATGAGTTAAATGACTGCTCTTTAATAAACATCATCCAAATTAGAAATGAACACTTCTCAAATCCTATTTACTACTGGAAAATTCTGAAATAATTTTGGTACCAGAGTTTCTGTCATAATCTTTAATCATTGCTGCTGTCAATGTTGGTCTCCCAACTACATCCCTTTGTCTTGTCGCAAAAGTACTGTATTTATAGTCTAGATATGAACAATCATTTGAAGCATATTGTATGTTTTATAGCAGTGAAATAAGCATGTATTTTACTTAAATTCCAGAATTATCAGCAAACTTGATGTGTAGCACAGCAATGCAATGCTACATTTAATTATTTCTGACGTTAAAGCCGTTGAATATGACAAGCTTGTAATCACAACTTCATAAATGGGAAATTTCAGATAGCACATGAGGGCAGCATAAGCCCTCACATCCCAACAATATTAGTAATGTCTAATATTGCTTAGAATGCTTAGAAACACCTTCAGATTTTTTTCCTTTTGCCCAAGCTGTGTTTGTCTAGAGATGCTGCCCTGCCTCATCCTCTGGCAAATGTCACAGCAGATACAGTCTCATCTTCTGACCTACCTCCATCTCCTAAAGCTCAACCTGAGTTAAAGCAGATGAAGGTGTTGTTAGGATTAAAATGTCATTGGTTTTTGTACAATTAATTGCAGGAACTGTCAGGGATCTGGCAAGCCCGGTTTCAGCCAATCCACAACGCTCACGTTCCCCTGAGTACTAACCAGCCACACCTGCCCCGCATCAATGATCCAATCACTTGTCTCCTGAGCTCCTGACACTTCACTGCTGACCAGACGTAATGTATACTCACCCTTTTGTAACACTAACCTGTGTCCTTGTTCTGCTGCCCTCAGGACCACAGATCACCTTATCGTTACCTGTGATTCAACGGTCTCTGTAGGCTCCTGTGTATATCCCGAGCTGGTATTAACTTCGGCCTCTGTGAAGGAAGAGAACATATATGAGCGATCTGTGACTGTGGCTTTGACACTCCTGAATCAAACGTACTCCCCTGTCTACGATCCAGTCCCCTGTGTTCATTGTACTGCCCACTCTTGAAGACACAAAGTATTCACCGAGCACTTGAATATTGAATAAACACTGTACTGAATTCACCTACCTTTGTCTCCTGTGCATATCCTGACAGAAGGCTTGACCAACACCGAAAAGATGAATTCAGCACAGCCTGAGGACAGCGCTTCCGCTAATCCCGCTTCCACGTTGGTGTATATGGCAAGTTCAGTGTCACGACCAGTGCCCGGTCGGGAGGAAGATTGCAATGGGTTTTTATTACAATGTTCACTCGCACTTGAGCAGCACGCACACCAATACCCTACGGAGAGATATAAAATCTCGTTCATAATACAACAACTGTCCGGACCAGCACTGAGATGGACTGAAGCTCTGTGGTTTCAGGAATCCACAATCACCTCCTCCTTACAGAATTTCATCGGCCATTTCAAGGAACTGTTTGGACGTCCTGTGGGAGATTCTTCGGTCAGCGATCAACTCTTAAACCTGCGACAAGGTAAAAGGACTGTCTCAGAGTATTCCCCTGAATTTCGTACTTTGGCCGCAGCGAGTGGATGGAATGAAAAGGCTCTTCTGACAGTGTATCAACTAGGACTAAACCCTGCACTCCGACTCCAACTCACCATATGTGAAGACAATCTGAGGTTAGAAAGATTCATGCAACAAGCTCTCCGAGTTCACCTTAGATCCCAGTCCTGCTATCGGGATGCACACACCACAGATAATGCTCCTTGCTGAAACGTACCTGAGAAAACCCCTGAGCCACAGCCGGAAAAGATGCATAGTAGATTCCCAACGTTTATCCCCAGAAGAACAAAATTGTCAGCGGGAGCTTAAACTGTGTCTATACTGCGGAAGTGGTGAACATTTTATATGCACCTGTCCATCTCGTCCTCCAAGGTTAGTGGTGAGTTCGGTTCTTCCTCAACCTTCTGTATCAATCCCACAAACCATATGTGTGAATCTGAGGTTTAGAGGTCTCAATGTTGAGGCTACCGCCATTGTTGACTCCGGATCGGCTGGCAATTTAATTTCAGGGAAGTTCGTTAAGACCCATCATCTCCAAAGGACTCGAACTCCAAAGCCATACTCCATCTATGCAGTGACAGGCGAGATGATAAATAAAGGGTACGTAACATCACAGATAGCCCCAATCACACTTGAACATAACCACCAAGAACAATTCACCCCCTTCATTCTCACTAATAGTCGAGCTGAACTGATTTTAGGCCACCCTTGGTTGACCCAACATCAGCCTTCAATAGATTGGACCACGGGGAAAATTCTAAAGTGGGGTTGTAACTGCCATTTCACTCAAGGAACATATTCCACACCATATGTCGATGACCATCCTGTCTCCATGTCAATAAATTCCACGTCAATTGAGGGTCCCAAAGAGAACCTATCTGTCAATGTCCCATCTGGTTATGCCTCATTTGCAGACGTCTTCAAACCCCTAGCAGCCTCCAAGCTTCCACCACAACACCCCTGGGATTGTGTTATTGACCTAGTCCCTGGAGAGACCATTCTCAAGGGTCAAATTTACTCCTTGTCCATCCCAGAACAAAACGCCATGAAGGAATACGTAGAAGAAGCCTTGAAACAAGGGTACATCCGACCGTCCACTTCCCCAGCAGCTGCTAGTTTCTTTTTCATCCCAAAGAAAGATGGAGGGTTACGACCGTGTTTCGACTACAGAGCTTTAAATAAGATAATGGTAAAGTTCAGCTATCCACTTCCTTTAATCCCATCCTCTCTTGAACAGCTCCGGGATGCCCGTATCTTCAACAAACTAAACTTACGGAACGCATACAACCTGGTCAGAATTCGGGAAGGAGATGAGTGGAAAACGGCTTTCATCACCCTCGCTGGGCATTCCAAAGCTTCATGGATGAAGTCCTCCGTGAGTACCTGAACCGTTTTGCTCTTGTTTACATAGATGACATACTCCTTTACTCTTCCAATGAAAAGGATCACCACTGTCACGTCTCCAAGGTGCTTCAACGTCGCAGAGAGTTTTCTTTATCTGTAAAGGCGGAAAAATGTTTCTTTCACCAACCATCCATCGAATTCCTGGGGTATAACATCAATGACAAAGGGGTGAAGATGGATGACCGGAAAACCCAGGCGATCACTTCGTGGCCAACTCCCAAGTCTATCAAGGAGCTTCAGAGGTTCCTGGGCTTTGCCGACTTTTATCGCCGCTTTATTAATCAATATAGTATGATTACCGCACCACTCACTTCTCTCCTAAAAGGTAAACTAAAGACCCTCCAGTGGAACCCCGAAGCTGAGCAGGCATTCCAAACCTTAAAGACCGCTTTCACAAAAGCTCCATTACTTCAACACCCAGACCCAGAGAAAAAGTTAATCGTGGAAGTGGACGCCTGCACAACTGGTGTTGGCACCATCCTGTCCCGGTAGTCTGAGAATTCAGCCAAACCTATGCCATGTGCCTATTTTTCCAAGAAATTGTTCCCAGCAGAGAGAAACTATGATATTGGCAACAGAGAACTCCTTGCGGTAAAGCTTGCACAGAGTGGAGACACTGGTTGGAGGAAGCCAACCAGATCACAAAAATCTCCAATTTCTGAAGGAGGCCAAAAGACTCAATCCTCGCCAGGCCAGGTGGGCCTTATTCTTTACCAGATTCTATTTCCAGATAGCTTACCGTCCAGGATCCAAGACTACAAGAGCTGATACTCTGTCCCGCCTCCACACCCTTGAGGAGATCCCTGAAGAACCAGAGCCCATCTTGCCCACCAGGTTATTTGTTAATCCCATCCAGTGGGACCTAGATGAAATGATCCGCGAATAATCACAACCCCAGCCCATCCCACCTGCATGCCCACTTGGGAAGGTGTATGTATACGAAGATCATCGTAGACCCCTCATCTTCCATGCTCACTCCTCCGTAGGAACAGGTCATCCCGGGGTAAATAATCATGTCGGATCGAGAACCCCAGTTTATCTCAAGGGTATGGCGGTCGTTCTTCGCACTACACAATGTCACTGTAAGTCTAACTTCCGGCTATCACCCCCAGAATAATGGGCAGACAGAACGGAAAATTCAAGATGTCAGTTGCTTCCTTCGAACCTTTTGCCATCAAAACCAAAACCTCTGGAACCGTTACTTAGTCTGGGCAGAATATGCACAAAATTCACTCCGACAGTCATCCACCAACCTGACCACCAACCGCACCTGAGTGGCGCCGATACAGGGTGGCTGCCTCCGTGACGTGCTCTGCAGTTGTTTTTGTGGTTTTGTTAGTTTGTCCTGTCTTTAGTTATATTCCTGCAATCAGTTTCACCAGGGACGAATTGCTGGATATTCGGCAACACACATCTCCCGATATTTCACCGGTTTTCGACTATTCTGATGTTTTGCTGGACATTCTTGTCAGCGGAGCGGCTGCGCTGATCACACGCTTCAAGAGGACGCGCAGACGGGGAAAAAGAGCTGGCGCGCTCGTGAGACTCAGAAAACACGGATTTCGAACGCCGTTGCCTAGCATCCATCTGGCAAATCTCCGCTCTCTACCCAACAAAACGGACGAACTGCTTCTGCTCTCTCGGACAAATAAAGATTTCTCTCACTCTGCTGCTCTGTGTTTCACGGAAACTTGGCTGAATGACACCATACCGGACAGCGCGCTCCATCTGCCGGACTTTCAGCTGTTTAGAGCGGATCGCGACGCAGAATCAATGGGGAAATCGCGCGGCGGCGGGACATGCTTTTACATCAATGAACGGTGGTGTACAGATGTAACTGTGTTAAAGAAGACGTGCTGCTCAAATCTCGAAACGCTCTTCATTAACTGCAAGCCGTTCTATTCGCCGCGGGAGTTTCATTCGTTCATTCTGGTTAGTGTTTACATCCCTCCTCAAGCGCACGTGAGCTCAGCTTTACAGAAACTCGCTGAGCAGATCACAGAGACAGAACAACAACACCCAGACTCTGTTTTAATTATTCTTGGGGACTTAAATGAAGCCAATCTCTCCCGTGAACTGCCAAAATACAGACAGCATGTTACTTGTCCCACAAGAGACAGTAATATATTGGATCACTGTTACACAACAATAAAGGATGCATTTCACTCTGTTCCACGAGCAGCTTTGGGACGTTCTGATCACCTTCTGGTTCATCTTATACCGACCTACAAGCAGAAACTAAAATCAGCTAAACCTGTATTAAGGACTGTAAAAAGATGGACTAATGAGGCAGAGCAGGATTTACAATCTTGTTTTGATCTCACTGATTGGAGTGTTTTTGAAGCTGCTGCCACCGATCTGGATGAACTCACAGAGACCGTAACATCATGTATCAGTTTCTGTGAGGATATGTGTATTCCTACCAAGACTCAACTAAATTACAACAATGACAAACCGTGGTTCACTGCAAAACTCAGACAGCGCCGTCAGGACAAAGAAGATGCTTACGTGAAGGGGGACAATGTCGTGTATAAACAGGCTAAATACACACTGGAAAAGGAGATCAAAGTGGCAAAGAGGAATTATTCTGAAAAAATAAGGACTCAGTTCACTTCGAACGACTCCGCATCAGTGTGGAAAAGCCTAAAGAAGATCACCAATTACAAGACACCACCCCCCAGCACTGTGGAGAATCAACGACTGGCAGACGATCTGAACGAGTTTTACTGCAGGTTTGAAAGAACACCCATCACCTGCCCTGAACACCTCCCCCAACAACCATTCACACCATTCACAGCTCCTGCAACCCATCCTGATCACCTCTCCAATCAACCGCTCTCACCATTCACAACTCCTGCAACCAACCCTGAATGCCTCTCCAAACAACTGTTCACACCACTCACAACTCCTGCAACCCAACCTGAACACCTCTCCAATCAAGCGCTCTCACCATTCACACCTCCTGCATCCCCCCTCTCCCCCACACCTGCAATACAGATCAGCGAGGATGCGGTGCGCCAGGTCTTCCGGAAGCAGAAAAGGAAAAAAGCACCAGGCCCAGATTGCGTTACACCAGCCTGTCTGAAATCCTGTGCTGACCAGCTGGCCCCCATCTTCACAAAGATCTTCAACAGATCGCTGGAACTGTGCGAAGTCCCTTCATGCTTCAAACGCTCCACCATCATCCCCATCCCCAAGAAACCCAAAATTACAGGACTAAATGACTACAGGCCTGTGGCTCTAATGTCTGTAGTCATGAAGTCATTTGAAAAACTGGTGCTGGCCCACCTGAAAGACATCATTGGACCCTTGCTAGATCCTCTTCAGTTTGCCTACAGAGCAAACAGGTCTGTGGACGATGCAGTAAACATCGGACTGCATTATGTTCTGCAACACCTAAACAGACCGGGGACTTATGGGAGGATCCTGTTTGTGGACTTCAGCTCTGCCTTCAACACGATCATCCCAAACCTCCTCTTGCCCAAACTAACTCAGCTCTCCGTGCCCACCTCTGTCTGTCAGTGGATCAACAGCTTCCTGACAGACAGGCAGCAGCTAGTGAGACTGGGAAAATACACATCCAGCACCCGTACAATCAGCACCGGAGCTCCCCAGGGCTGTGTTCTCTCCCCACTGCTCTTCTCCCTGTACACTAACGATTGCACATCTAAGGACCCCTCTGTCAAGCTCCTGAAGTTTGCAGATGACACCACACTCATCGGCCTCATTCAGGACGGTGACGAGTCTGCTTACAGACAGGAGGTTAAAGAGCTGGCTGTCTGGTGCAATCTCAACAACCTGGAGCTTAACACGCTCAAAACAGTGGAGATGATCGTGGACTTCAGGAGAAACCCCCCTGCACTCCCCCCACTCACCATCATGAACAGCACTGTGACTGCAGTGGAGTCATTCAGGTTCCTGGGCACCACTATCTCTCAGGACCTGAAGTGGGACATTCACATTGACTCCATTGTGAAAAAGGCCCAGCAGAGGTTGTACTTCCTTCGCCAGCTGAGGAAGTTTAACCTGCCACAGGATCTGCTGAAACAGTTCTACTCCACCATCATCGAATCCGTCCTCTGCACTTCAGTAACTGTCTGGTTCAGCTCAGCTTCTAAATCTGACCTCAGAAGACTACAGAGGGTAGTCCGGACTGCTGAGCGAATTATCGGTACAACCCTCCCATCTATTCAAGAACTGTACTTATCCAGAGTGAGCAAAAGGGCTGTTAAAATCACTCTGGACCCCTCACATCCAGCACACTCCCTCTTTGAACTGTTGCCATCTGGTCGACGCTACAGAGCACTGAGCACCAGAACAACCAGACACAGGAACAGTTTCTTCCCTCAGGCAATCCATCTTATAAACAGCTGATAATAACTGTGGGACACACTACACTATTTATATTTATATACACTACACTTTTTATCCAACACACATACTTAGCGTACACGTAAATCTTTTGCACATAATATACATGTACATACATTGGACACACTACACTACTTATATATTTATATTATATATACACATACACTTATTTATCCAACACACATACTTAGCGTACAGTTAAAATCTTTCCACATAATATACATGTACATACATAAATGCTAATTTTAATATACCTGCAATACATTGTCAATTTGTATATTGTCAATCCTTACCCACCTATTTGTATTTTTTTGTATTTTTTATTCCTTATTGTCTTTTTTGTTCTGTCGCTGTTATGTTGCACTGCGGAGCTCTGTCACGAAAACAAATTCCTCGTATGTGTGAACATACCTGGCAATAAAGCTCATTCTGATTCTGATTCCAATGTGTTTTAGGCTATCAACCTCCTCTGTTCCCCTTATCCGGTGAGCCATCTGAGGTCCTTGCAGTTAACACCTGGTTCCAAAACAGTGAGAGGGTATGGAACCAGGCACACCACCATCTCCAGCAGGCCGTAAATCGTTACCAATGCTTTGCCGATACTCACCGAAGGCAAAATCCCACATATCAACCTGGACAACTGGTTTGGCTCTCAACACGGGACATCCGGTTAAGACAACCCTGCAGAAAACTAAGCCCTAAGTATATAGGACCTTTTTTCCAGTGGAGCGACAGATAAACCCTGTTACTTACCGGCTCCGTTTACCCGCTCAATGCCGGATACACCCCACCTTTCACGTTTCTGTTAAAACCCCATAACTTACCTGTTTCTGTTCCTTCTGCAGTCCCGGTCCCTGACGACAACCCCCCGTTACCACCCATTGGCGCTGAACCCATCTACACAGTAAGAGAGATTCTAGACTCCCGACGTCATGGTGGGCGACTAGAATATTTAGTAGACTGGGAGGATTATGGACCAGAAGAAAGATGTTGGGTACCTCGTCACGATATCCTCGACCCCAATCTGCTCACATAGTTCCATGCCCAACATCCGGTAAAGACCGCTCCGTGACCACGAGGCAGGCCCCCACTTCTTTCCTTTGTTGACAAAGCTGTGGCTACATTCAAGTCAGTTTTATTTGTATAGCGCTTTTTACGATACAAATCATTGCAAAGCAACTTTACAGAGAATTCAGTTTCTATAATATTTAGTAGTAGCTTATCAGTGGTATTTTATCCTTTATGTACATATCACAGAAATGTATGGAAAAATCAATTGAAGATGTAATCAAACAGGCGACAAATACTATTAACAGCAATTATTATGATGCAAGCGAAATTATAGCTAAATTTGTTAGTTCTGTATGTTGTTTCAGTATTGGCATCATCTGTCCGGTCCATCATCGGTCCTCTGATGGGTTTGCATCATCTCTTCTCAGGTGTTCTGGATCCAGACTGAAGCTTGTGTAAATCCTAGTTACCACGGGATGTCAATTCTCAAATCAAAGATTATGAGATGCATTATTTGAATGCTTGGCCAAAGAAATGTGTCTTTAATCTAGATTTAGCACGAAGAGGCATAAAACGACACACTCACTTGCAGGTGATTCTTTATTACCAAAGTTCTGGCACTGAATCGTTGTTAATAAAGAATCACCTGCAAGTGAGTGTGCAATCTTATGCCTCTTTATACTACTTTGATGTCTTCTGACCGGCATCTCAGATGGTGTACATATGCATGCTTATTTTAATCTAGAATTAAACAGACAGTGTGTCTGAACCCCAAACATTATCAGGAAGGCTATTCCAGAGTTTGAGAGCCAAATGGGAAAAAGCTCTACCTCCTTTAGTGGACTTTGCTATCTTAGATACTACCAAAAGTCCAGAGTTTTGCGACCTTTGGGAGCGTGATAGATTGTAGCGTGGTACAAGACTAGTTAGGTACGCAGGAGCTAAACCATTTAGGGCCTTATAGGTAAGTAATACTATTTTGTAAGTGATACAGAACTTAAAAGGTAGCCAGTGCAGAGACTGTAGAATTGGGGTAATATGATCATATTTTCTTAACCAGGTAAGTACTCTAGCCGCTGAATTTTGGACTACCTGTAGCTTGTTTATTGAAGATGCAGGACAACCAAGTTTGCTATAGTTTTGTAATAGATCTATGACTACAGTATTTCATGATCTATGGTGTCAAACGCGACACTAAGATCAAGTAAAACTAGCAATGAGATGCAGCCTTGGTCTGACGCAAGAAGCAAGTCATCTGTAATTTTAACAAGTGCAGTTTCTGTGCTATGGTGGGGAAACTTAAAATTCTTCATACAGATAATTTTTTTCTACATGGAATGGCGCTATAATGGACTGTTCGTTTGCAGTTCTGGATGGCACACAAGTCTGAAGTACACTATTTAAGTAAAGGGGTTCATAGCCAGTGGTAGTTTTGTGGGCAAACATCAATACCTTGAATTTTATACAAACGACTATTGGTAGCCAGTGCAAATTAAATAAACAGAGGTGTGACATGCACTCTTTTAGGTTCATTAAAGACTACTCTTGCTGCCACATTCTGGATTAGTTGTAGAGGTTTGATCTGGTGGGAAGAACTGCTAAGAAAGCATTGCAATCCTCTAGCCTGGAGAAAACTAGAGCTTGAACAAGGAGTTGTGTAGCATGTTCTGAAAGAAAGAGCCTAAGTCAGGCCTAAGTCAAAAACTCTTAGTAGCTCACAAATAGCCTTGGTATCCAATTTAGTGCACTCATCAAAGTCCCTCATAAAACTGGAGCTTGGTAAGCCAGAAAAACAGCCAAGGTGTGCAAAGCTGAAGTCGCATGACCAGAATTCAAGTACACCTTCTTCAGGAAAGACGACGTCAGTCTGCATGGCTTAAACGAAAGAGTGGGCCTGTATTTACACAGGGTGTCCGCGGATCCTTAAAAAGTCTTAAAAAGTCTTAAATTCCATAATGTAAAAATAAGGCCTTAATTAGCATTAAAATGTCTTAAATCCGCGTTTCAAAGGTCTTAAAAATACAATCAAACCGACACCATAAAGAAGATTTTATTTTCATTTTAAAATCATGTAACATTTCTTCTATTTGTCACGCAGAAAAAATAGGCGGAACCATCTAATAAATTACAAGTTCGCAGGGAAATTTGATAGGTGCGTGACTGGATATTAACTTTAGCAAATGGTGAAAATTTCTTGCTTTAACCATGGGGAAGTGCAAATATAATGAAAACTGGTTACATAACCCTAAATTTGCGTCGTGGTTAAGACCAGTTTGTGGCAATGCTTTCGAGGTCCGGTTTATATTGTGCAAGAAAGTTTTAAAACTCGGAACAATGGGGATCAAAGCTTTGGAGACCCACATGCAGTGCGAAAAACACAAAGCGGCTGCGGAAACCTGTCGGAAAACACCAGGTATTTCTCAGTTCTGTTCCGTTGCGCCCACCTCAGTACCACAGAACGCAGCTCCATGCCTTACTCCGGCATCTGCATCAGCTTCAAGCACCACGGTTTCTACACCACAAGACACCCGAACAACGTTTGGCTCCACCGCAACGCTCAGAGCTGAGGTACTCTGGTGTCTGCGTACTGTAACAAAGCACCAGTCCTATAACGCTAACGATGCTATCGGGACATTTTTCGAACCATGTTTCCCGATTCAGAAATCGCTCGTACATTTGCGTGCGGTAAAGACAAAACTGCATACATTGCCAGATTTGGACTGGCTCCTTACATAACCAAACTCCTCGTTGCAGATGTTAACAAGGAAATGTTTGACGAGAGCCTTAATGAAACGTCCAAAAATAAGCAATTGGACTTGCATGTCCGATATTGGGGACAAGATCACGTCCAGTCAAGATACTTAGGTTCACAATTCATGGGACATGGGACAGCTCAGGATTTGCTTCACCATTTCAAAGTAAGTACCAACCCATCACTAATCATTTTTATGCATTCTAGCTAGCAGTAATTATTCTTTTTTTATATGTAGTGTGTATGTATATATTAGACACATTCATATTTGTAATATTTTTGAAAGAAGTTTCTTATGCTCATCAAGGCTGCATTTATTTGATCAATAATACAAAAAAAAAATAATAATAAATTATTAAATATGTATAGCCCAAGTAATTTATTCCTGTAATGGTAAAACTGAATTTTCAGCATCATTACTCCAGTCTTCAGGATCACATTCAGAAATCATTTTAATTTGCTGATTTATTATTAATGTTGGAAACTTTTGTGCTGCAATATATTTTATAACCTGTGATACTTTCAGGAGTCTGATTAATACAAAGTTATAAAGGAAGAATGTTTATTTAAAATAAAGCTTTTGACTGACACCATCAGAAAAGAAATGCATAACTTTTCAGATTTTGATAAAAGATTACCATGGCAAACAATTTTTTTTCTGTGTATTAACTTGTTAAAATTGTTCACCACAAGATTAGTAATATGCGCTAACAGAGTAAATAGGGTCAATTTTGATTTCATGCCGACTTTGAAATAGAAAACCATTGTTTTAAAATGTAATAATATTTGGTAATATTACTGTTTTTTTTTCTATTTTTGATCAAATAAATGCAGCCTTGGAATATTGGCATACCAATATGCCAAACTTTGATCTCATTATTTTATTTAACTTTTGTTTGTAGGAATGTGCACAGCAGCTTGACTTGCAAAAGCTTCTATCTGTTTCTATGGATGGTCCAAATGTAAATTGGAAGTTTTTAGAACTGCTGCAACAAGAGCATCGTGAGCAGTTTGGTGGCACAGCTAATTGTGGTGGGGAGCTGTGGCCTCCACACCCTACATAACGCCTATAAACATGGTTTCTCCTTTTGGAAGCTAGAGAAGGTTCTGAGGGCCTTGCACATACTCTTCCACAATGCGCCAGCTAGGAGGGAGGATTTCACTGCTCTGACTAAATGCACAAAATTTCCACTTCCGTTCTGTGGACACAGGTGGCTCGAAAATCTACCAGTCGTGGAGAGAGCTTTGGAATTCTGGCCATCAGTGACCATGTACATGGATGCAGTCAGGAAAAAGAAGCTACCAAATCCGGGAACAGCATCGTATGACACTCTTGAAGTTGCTGAAAAAGACCCTCTTATTCTGGCGAAGCTACATTTCTACATGGCTATCACAAGGACCTTCAGTCCTTTTCTTACCTTCTATCAAACGGATGTACCAGTGATTCCGTTCCTTGCCAAAGACTTGGCTGAGCTGATGAAGGTCATTCTATTACTGCACTCTACTCTGATAATGCTAATAATTAATCTGATCATTTTAATTGTAATCTTATGGAAGTTTGCATATTTTGCGGACAATGGTATTAAGCAAACAAAAAGAACAATACTTGTTACAATAGTATACTACAATAGTCTTTTTTTATGTTGAATTTCAATTAATTAAATTGAAATAAATTAAATGAAATATTTGGGTAACATTCTTTGTGTGTCTTTTGGCAGAGTATGCTGAGGCGTTTTGTGAAGAAAGAGGTACTCAAGGATATCGGTTCACTGCAGCTGGTCAGGCTGGATGTCAGTGACAAACAGAGCTGGGTCAACCTAAAGGAAGTAAACATGGGATTGGGTGCAGAATCACTCCTTAAGGTATTCTTTCACCTATAAAATTTTAATTTTGATGGATTCAGCTGAAAGCTTGATTTTTATAATAGGTAATAATAGGTTATAATAGGCTGTTTACATCCTCCCACCAGGAACTACAGAAACAGAAAAAGATAGGTGAACTCACAGCCCTGGAGTTTAGGAAAGACTGTGTCAAGGTGATGTGTACCATCACCCAGAAAGTACAGGAAAAGAGCCCATTAAAGTATCCTGTAGTGAGGCAGGTGGCCTGTTTGGACCCCAGCATGATGATGTCTGACCCTGACTGGTGCAAGAGCAATATGACAAAACTGGTGCAGAGGTTTTTGCAAGCCCAACAGTTGTCAGGAGGTGTCTCTGCTGGTAGGAAAGATTAGTTTAGTTCTATCAGAGTGTATTAAATCAAGTTATGAAATATGCTTTTAAATGTAAAAAATGACTTGTGTAAATATTATGTATTAATTTATATGCATACATTTTTATAATTAAATTAATATTATTTTGTTGTTTTCTTCAGGTGATGTTATAATCCAGCAATTCAATGATTTTTTATCTGTTGAAAATGAGAGCTTATTCTCATACAAACCAACAGAAACCAGGCTAGACATATTCCTGCATGGAGTTCTTGGGCAGTGCCATGAGTTATGGAGCTTTTGCAAGAAACTGCTTCTCCTGTCCCATGGGCAGGCAACAGTGGAGAGAGGATTCTCCATTAATAAAGAAGTGGAGACCTGCAATATGCAGGAGGAGACAATGGTCAGTCATCGACTAATATGTGATGTCAGCATCTGTGGGGGGCTCCTCAATGTCCCTATCTCAAAGGAGTTACTGGCCTCTGCTGCATGTGCTAGATAAAGATACAGAATGCACCTTGATCAGCAGAAAAAAATCCAAATCACTGATGTCCAGGCACAGAAGCGCAAAGCTTTGGAAGACGACATCGAGGACCTGAAAAAAAAGAAGAGAATTCTGGTCCAGGTATCTTCGAGCCTGCAGAAGGATGCTGACCAGCTTGCAGAAGAAGCAGAGGGAAAAGCTGGCACCTTGATGGCACAGCTCATTACAAAATCCAACACACTGAGGAAGCGATATAAAGAAAAAACAAATGAATTACAGCAAATTGAGACAGAGTTGGATACAAAGGGCAAAGAACTGAGATCCATACAGTAAAAACCCAATGTTCAGATTATTGGCATGCAGTGTACATGCCTCATGTTACTGCTGTGCAGTTTGTTTGAAATCTTTGTAGGCTGTCGATGTTCTGCCTAATGTTTAGTCAGTCTTTGCACTATGTTTTGCAATTTATTGTTCTTTCACGCCTTCAATATGTCAATAAACAATGTGTGTTAAGGATCGTAATTGGTGGTATTGTTTGCTGTTTGCAAATTTGTTGATATGAAATTGGTCTTAAATTAAATTCTGCATGGTATTAAAAAGGTCTTAAAAAGTCTTAAATCTAACTTTCAGAAACCTGCAGATACCCTGTTACATGTAGACTCTATTACAGGAGGGAAAATGGGCCACAAGGGATCAGAGTATGTCAGCGGAGTGGAGCTTAAACAATTTCTCCTCCGTGGTCTGAGCATTTAATAATCACTCCACTTCAGCTCCGCTCCAGGTTCACCATTTCTTGCTCCCGCTCCACTCCGGGCTCACTGATATCAGAAAAACAGCTCTGCGTCTGAAGTACTGTAATTCAGTATGTTTGAAATACCACAGTTCAACTTCTGTTCATAAAATATATTAAAAAATAAATTAAATAACAGTTTCAAAGTGGTTCATTGGAACACTAATGTGCAAATGTCATTTATTGTTTCTGATTTTGGATATCCCTTGACATTCCTGACACTGTTATCTGATTACTGCCTGTCTGACCATTCTCCAATAAATATACTGCAATTGAATCCGAACGTCTATGACTCCACATTACAACTTTAGTGTGGGGTCCAATTCTCACTATTAACAAACTATTTACTACAACTTATTCACAGACCCCCATGAGGTATTAAAATAAGCTGCCAAAAATGTTGAATACATATCAGCAATCTTTCCCGGCGGATGAGTTTTAGGATATGTTTATATTTCAAGCGTTAGTACTCGTTTCCAATTTATTACTCAGGCTGATCATATTGTAATTTTTAAATGTGGCTGATATCAGATTTCAGTGTGAGGTACAACCCCTTAGCTTGCATAGCATTGTAGCATTATAATACACTGTAAAACAACACCTCACTGACTGCCTCCTCAACTGTCTAACATAATTACCTAGCGATCAAAGAACTACCGGTGGTAAAATCATTGGATTGACTCCTATCGATGCGGAGTTATGATGAAAGTTGATCTAGAGTGATGTTAAAGTTGCAAGAATTCATATATGACCTTTCAGATTGTGGTCGCATTGCAAAACATCTGACCTGAATCGGATTTAGAACCACACATGATAGCAGCCCAACTTGTGATTTGTACAGTTCATACTGTCATTATATATATATATATATATATATATATATATATATATATATATATATATATATATATATATATATATATATATATATATATATATATATAATCTCAGTAATATATATTTCAATTATATTTGAGGAAAAATATCTCAGTAATATATGAGAAAAAATTTAAGACTGAAAATAACGCAATATAAAATTACTATGAAGAAAGAATGGTGGTAGCAACAGTGCAGTGACTATAGCAGTGGTTTTCAACCTGTGGGCCGCGGGCCTCTGCCCCCTAGTGGGTCGCGGTGGTATTGCAGGTGGGCCACCAATTACTATTAAAATGAATAATTTTGTTAACATATGTAAAAATGTCTAAGTCATAACATAATTTCATATATATAATTAAATAACAAAAAACAAATATTAAACTGTTACTATGCTTCCACTATTCAAGCTTGCTGATTGGTTTAAGAATAAACCACCAATTTATCTAAGATATTTTTGCTGCATATGCTACAGAACAACAAATTCAAACATGCATAAAAGGCTTTCAGCATGTTCCCTCCTGACTGCTTGCTCCGCTGACTGTCTACCCGCTGCCGAGCTCTGCCTGGATCTTTTCCCGTTTTGCTGAGCGGTGCCAGTCTGAGTTATTTTCTGTTCATTTCCAGTCCATTCTAGGGCTGTGTGATTGATCAAATCGCAATAAAGTAACGATTTGAGCGTGCGTGATTTCGAAATCGCTTTATAGCACCATTTTCCGCGGCCCTGACCTCAGTATGCTATGCGATCCAATCAGAATGCATTGCGCCTAGCGCGAGAACAGAACAGACTGGGCATATGCCTAACTCCAGGTTCACACTCTGTCTGTCATGCGCCTTTTTTCCGAGCCCATGTTAACGGATCAGAGTGTTCACACTGCACGCGGTAAAAGGCTAGAAATAAAAAAGTGCAAAAATAATGAATATCTAACACATGAGCTTAGAGAGAGTTGTGAGTGCACAGGGCGCAGTTTAAGTGAGAGGAGACACGTTTTAAGTGCGCACACTCTCTCCCCGCGCAGAGCAGCGTGTATCTGAGCAAGCACGCATGGCTGGACTGGCCATTGGGCATACCGGGCATTTGCCCGGTGGGCCGACGTGCTTTTTGGGCCGATATCTCATACTCATACTTTTTTTTTTTTTTTTTAAACGGCCCATAAAATTTGTACATCGGCGGCCCATTCATTTGGTTTTGTTTTGTTTTGCTTAATTGGCGGCGCTGGGTTTGTGCCAGTGTAATGCATTGGTCAAAGTCAGTGTTAGTTTTTTTTTCTGACAGACCAGCCCATGAAACACGTAGATCAGCTGCCCATTGGCTCTTTTCTTGATTGACACTGGGCTGGCCCAATCACAACTTTAAACGAGTGAGCGAGCGGCAGCAGTGTCAGTGTGTATCTGTAAAAAAAGATAGAGAAGAGAAGAAGCGCAAGGAATGTGCAGATAAATAGCGTGAAAAAATAGAACCAGGCCCTTAAAGCAGACACTGTAAACTGTGTCAAAATATATGTTTTCTGACCTTCATCAGCTCCTGTGGCAGATGATGATAGTGAGGACGGAGAGAGATGAGAAAGTGTAGAGCCTGCGGTAAGCATAACTACTTTCAAAACACTTAGGCCATGTCATGAGTGTAGATTATTTCCACATCTGCATAGTTGACGATTACCGCAATTTACTAGAAATTTAATAAGAGGCGTTTGTAAACCATGTTTTCCGCCAAAATAAAAGCTTGATGCAGTTTGCGTCAAAATAAAAGATCATGTGCTTATCTCTTTCAAGTATAGAAATTGGTACAACTAATTAAGAAAGTTTCCTTTATTTTTTGTGCATTTGTTTTACAAAATATGGCTATTACTGTCATTGGATTAATATTATAACTATTATTATGTATAGGTGTAATGTAAATAGACACTGTAACTAAAAGAGGTTTGAATTTTTCTTTGTTTAATTTGCACACTGAATATGGGTTGGAGCTTTTAATTTTGAACTCTCAAAGTGCACCAGATTGATGAATTTAACATTAAAATGCACACAATTTTCTCACGGGGGGCCATGCCCCGAACCCCCCTAGAAGGACCGAGGACACACCACCATAGTTTTAACAAAAATCCTGTAAGAAACACTGGTATTGATATGCCAGAGCCACTTAAAGCTTGTTTTAGGATTCACCGCTGTGGAGTATAGTTCAACTGTATTAATAAATATAACATTTTGACTTATTTCATCTGTTAACTCTCACTCGTTCCTATACTCACTCATTACATGGCATTAGTGGTTTTAATGAATAGGAGTTGGTATGCATATAATTAAGGGCGTGCAAAGATGGGTGGTGTTTATGATCATATAGTGGGCCGGTCTGGGCAAAAATGCCCGGGCCGATTTTTTGTCCCGGTCCAGCCCTGCAGGCACGTCTGGTTTTGTGACAGAGCAAAGGAAATCTGCGTGCGAACAGAGAGATTCGCGCTCGTGCTTGTTTTAATGTGCTTTCGCGTTATATTTATGCACTCTCGATGCTAACCGCATACACATACTGTATACGCACTGCAAACACTTGAGGCATCGCTACAATTAATGAGCTCTATGAACAATGCATGTCCCTAGACACAGGATTTTATTTTTATTTTTTACCATAAGTCTATAAATTTTGTTACATCTTTACTATAGTGATAATTTTGACTTATATCTGTTCTAGAGACGTTACAACTTTTTGATAAAGCTCTTATTGGTTTTCTTTTGGAAATATGTTTCAAATTAATCCTGAATGCATTTATGACTGTAAAAGCATATCGGTGTGTGTCACAATTGCAAAATTGATCAAAGAAATCGCGATAGTTTTTTTTGTCCATATCGCACAGCCCTAGTTCATTCAATAAAAACAATTAACAATCTAGCTTCTGAGTACTAAGTTATTAACCCAACAATAGCGGGGTCAGTTAATTTTTTTGCAGTGGGCCGCGCAAATATATGTGTTTGTTGATGTGGGCCGCGAGTTGAAAAAGGTTGGGAACCACTAGACTATAGATAATGGCACCTCATGTCCAGGATGGCAAAGACTGTTGATTTGACCTCATAGACCTAAAATCTTAACTAGAGACTATTATCTTTTATCTTCATCTCTGTCAAGACCATTATTAATAGTTTACATATTATTTTCTCTTTGCTACACTTTTCTCTTCACATTCACTGTTGTTTTTCTTCTACACACAAGCATGTGCAATTAATCTTCTATTACAAACTCATTTAACCTTCCTTTAAATTCCATATGTGGCCCCATAATTGTGTGTGAAAACCGCGACCCAAACAACACTAAAGAGAAATACATTTTAGTATTTAAAATACCAGATACAGACACATTGCTCCAGAAGTACTTTGGAGGAAGGCTCTTTTTCTTCTATATACCTGCATTTGCACATTCTACAGACACTGTTGAGGTGAATGTGAGGAAAAACAATGAGAGAATGACAGTCAGAAAGAAAAGTAGTAATAAAGAGATGACTAACCTACCCCACCTGAGCTTGGCTCGCATGGGTCTATGTCCTCATCATCACTTGGGCACTCGGCAGATGCCACCAACAAGTCATCAGCATTCTGGAGAACAGATAATAATGGAAAGAGAGGCTGAATTCAAGATATATAAAACAGAATAAAAAACATACATAAATTAATGAAATGGGAAACTGATCTTAACAGACAAAAGCTATTAAATGAGTATACAGAGCATTAGTTTAAGACTTTTTATCAGTGAAAAGTGTAATGGAGATGGCATCCCCCTTGTTGATAAAAAAAAAAAGAAAAATGACAAAATGCATCCCCTCTGTAAACCCCCGCTCCATACCATGTTGTATATTATGTAAAACTTATCATGCAAATGAAAAGGTACAATTCTCTAAATGTGATCATTTGCATGTGATCATCATTTTCATCATTTTTTTTGTGCAAAATGGTTCAAGCGCTACTTTTGAAATTCTTTAAAAAGAAGACTACAGAAGGGATATTTCTTTGATTAGAGTTTAAAGAACTTCCCCTGACATAATGTTATTGTGCTATACGTGTGACTATGAGGGACAGAGAGATGATACTGAGAGATGACTTGTCACTGACTGCAAAAAACAATCAAAAACATGTCTTAAGAGTCCTAAAGCATGAAAAAGCATGATGAGGCCTATTAGAATGCAGTTAAAATGCCCTTATAACTTTTTTCTTTCACTTAAGCAAGAGTGCTTTCCTGAAAATCACCATGTGTGCTGCTATCATAAAATACATTCATAATCGGCATAACAGTCATGTAGTGTGTTCTCAGCTTCAGATGTCTCTTATTTGTTTTGCTTGTATTAAGCTGTAACTGTAATACTGAGTTCTAATGGCTCACTGTCCCTCCACTGACTACCATCATGGGTGTCTTCCATATTAACCGAGTGACCAAAGAACTAACGGTATGTTAAATCTTCGGAGTGACGCCTGTCAGCGCAAAACTGTGACAAATGTCGATTCTGAGTGCACTGCAAAAATATCAGACCCATATCTGATTTAGGACAACATATGATAATGGCACAAATCAGATAAAAACAAAAAAAACAAAAAAAATTTTTAATTTACTTTATTTCAGACAGGACCACTTTGGCAAGTTTACTTGAGTTTAATGGGAGCGTGGTAGTGATTGGAGCTATTTGATAGCTGACCGCATCAGCTGGTCGCAGCCTATGCCTTCACGGCCTGAATGAACTAACGCTGCGCTCGATTTAAGAGCACATAAACAATATACCCTTTGAAAATACTAGTTATGTGATGTTCATTTATATATTTCAACATTACACAATACCAGTCAATACCAGTTTGCTAAAGCAGTAATATTGTTCAGAATTTTTACTATTTAAAATAACTGCTTTCTATTTGAATATATTTCACAATTTAATTTATTCCTGTGATCAAAGCTAAATTTTCAGCATCCAGTTTTACTCCAAGTTTAACAATATACACTATACCATTCAAAAGCTTGGAGTCAATATATATAGAAATTAAAACTTTTATTTAGCAAACACGTGGTGATAAATAAAAAATGATTAATATGATAAATGTTACAATCAATGCTGTTCTTTCATTTATCAAAAAAAAAAAATACTGACAAAAATATCCTCAGCTCTTTTCAACATTAATAATAATAATAATAATAATAACAATAAAAAAAAAAATTTGAGTAGAAAATGAGAATATTAGAAGGATTTCTGAAGGATCGAGTGACTGGAGTAATGATGCTAAAAATTCAGCTTTGAAAGTCAGCTTTGATTGTTCCTAATAAACTGTTTAACTGCACTTGCAAGTGAATCTCAAATTATTTTGTGGGATAATTATATATATTTAAAATAAACTACAAACATAAAAAAATCTAGATTTATTTTGTCCTCACATTCTTTCTTGTAACCCTTACTTATCAATCACACGGCTGACTGAAAGGCTCATTATGCAGCTCATTATGCAGGCCTTTGTCTTCTCAGGTGTAACTCACAATAATACATTTCACATCATTTTGAAGCAAAAATTCTAGGCTAAGCTCCAGGTCTGACAGTCTTGTGAACAAATATTCTGTATGTGTTGTATGACCTTACTTATGACTTTTTTTAGATTTCACTAACCACGCATAAACGTTGTTTTCTCAAAAACAAAATCATGTACATACATGCTAATTACATATAATTGTAGCCCAGTTTGTACTGAATACAGTGTTTTCAGAATTTAGCCATGTATATGTTTAGAGGCAACTGAAAAATGCACAAAAAACAGGCCATGTCAACTTGTTCAGGCCCCCAAAAACCCCTAGACCTCAGAGGGTTAAAAACTGCTAGAAACTGTATGATTACTTTTCGTCTCTTTTAGAAGAAAACAAACACAACCTCAGGTATTTATTCAATACAGTGGCTAAATTAATGAAAAATATTCAATATTCAACAATCAACATAAGAGATAAAATTATAACCATGCAGCCATCAGCTGTATCGCTATAGACCCCCTGAGGAACAGTTCCACTCATTCTCTACTATAGGAGAGGAAGAATTGTATAAACTTGTTAAATCATCTAAACTAACATGTATGTTAAATCCTATTCCATCTAAGTTCCTAAAAGAGGTGCTTCCAGAAGTTAATAGATCCTCTTCTGACTATTATTAATTCGTCATTGTCATTAGTTTATGTCCCCAAAACCTTCAAACTGGCTGTTATTAAGCCTCTCATCAAAAAACAAAAAACTAGACCCCCAAAAAACTAGTTAATTACAGACCAATCTCGAATCTCCCTTTTCTGTCCAAGATACTAGAAAAGGCAGTATACTCACAATTATATTCTTTCTTAAAGAAAAATGGGATCTGTGAGGATTTCCAGTCAGGATTTAGACCGTATCATATTACTGTGAATGCTCTCATTAGAGTTATAAATTATTTGCTCTTATCATCTGATGGTGGTTGTATCTCTCTATTAGTGCTATTAGATCTTAGCACTGTGTTTGTCACTACTGACCACAACATTATTTTGAATAGCCTAGAAAAGTTTGTTAACATAAGTCGAAGTGCATTAGCATGGTTCAAATCTTAGTTATCTGACCGCCATCAATTTGTAGCAGTGAATGAAGAGCTATTATATTGATAATGCAGTATGGAGTACCTCAAGGCTCGTTACTAGGGCCATTACTTTTACGCTTTATATGTTACCCTTGGGAGATATCATCATCAGGAAACATGGTGTTAGCTTTCACTGCTATGCTGATGACACTCAGCTCTATATAACTTCGCGACCCGGCGAAACACACCAATTTGAAAAACTAATGGAATGCATAGTCGATAGAAAAAAATGAATGACAAGCAATTTGTTACTGCTAAAATCAGAAAAAAACAGAGGTGTTAATTATCGGACCTAAACCCTTCACCAGTAATAACCTAGAACACTGTCTAAGATTCAATGGCTGTTCTGTCAATTATTTTTCATCAGTTAGAAACCTAGGTGTGCTACTTGATAGCATTATTTCCTTTGAATGCCGCAGTTCTAGCATTTGTAAAGATTTTTCCATCTCAAAAATATATCTATATTATGACCTATGCCAGGGGTGGCGAACTCCAGTCCTGGAGAGCCGCTGCCCTGTAGAGTTCAGCTTCAATCCTAATTAAAACCTGCCTGTAGCTTTCTAATAACCCTTCAGTCCTTGATTTTCAGTTGTGTTTGATTAGGGTTGAAGCAAAAGTCTGTTCGCCACCCCTGACCTATGCTCTCAATTTCAAATGCAGAAACATTAATTCATACGTTTATGACCTCAAGGTTAGATTATTGTAATGCTTTATTGGGTGGTTGTTTTGCACACTTAATAAACAAACTCCAGCTGGTCCAAAATGCAGTGGTTCTAACTAGAACCAGGAAGTATGACCATATTAGCCCGGTTCTGTCAACACTTCACTGGCTCCCTATTAAACATTGTATAGATTTAAAAATCTTGCTTATTACTTATAAAGCCCTGAATGGTTTAGCACCTCAGTATTTGAACAAGCTCTTATTGCACTATAGTCCTTAGATCCTTTTCCTATTTAGCACCAAAAGTCTGGAATAACCTACCTAACATTGCTTGGGAGGCAGACACACTCTTGCAGTTTAAATCTAGATTAAAGACCCATCTCTTTACCCTGGCTTACACATAACACACTAACACATTTCTAATATTCAAATCCATTAAAGGATTTTAAGGCTACATTAATTAGGAAAACCGGAACTAGGAACACTTCCAATAACACACAATGTACTTGCTACACCGTTAGAAGAATGACATCTACGCTAATATTAGTCTGTTTCTCTCTTATTCCGAGGTCACCGTAGCCACCAGATCCAGTCAGTATCCAGATCAGAGGGTCCCTGCAGTCACTCGGATCCGGTACGTATCCAGACCAGATGGTGGATCAGCACCTAGAGATGACCTCGACTGCTCTGAATGTCAGCGGAGACCAGGTCAACTAGATGAGCCCCAGAGACAGATCTCCAATCAAGACATTGTCTCCTAGACAGCAACCAGGACAAGACCACAGGAACCAGACGAGTCCTCTGCACAATGTGACTTTGATGCAGCCTGGAATTTAACTGCTGGTTTTGTCTGGTCAGAGGAGAACTGATCTCCCAACTGAGTCTTGTTTCTCCCAAGTTTTTTTTCTCCATTCAGTCACATATGGAGTTTTGGTTTCTTGCCGCTGTCGCCTCTGGCTTGCTTAATTGCGGACACTTAATATCCAGTGATATTGTCAACTTGATTGGACAGATACTATTTAAACTGAACTGAGCTGGATGATGACATCACTGAATTCAATGATGAACTGCCTTTAACTGAAAATGTAGTGTTTTCTACCATCATTTTGCATTATTGACACTATTTTCCTGTTTAATACTGTAAAGTGCTTTGACACAATCTGTATTGTTAAAAGCACTATATAAATAAAGGTGACTTGACTTGACTTATTGTATTCACCCGTGTCTTGTTACCCCATTACATATATAAGCCTATATAAGCCCTGTGTTTTCTGAGTCACATTGCAAAGTCTTGTTAGTTTTGACACTGCATTTCTGAGCATTCCCTTTTTGCCTGAGTTTCCTACCTTGTCATTTGTCTGGAATGCCTTCCTGTGTTTTGACCTGCTGCCTGTATTTTGGATCATTGTCTCTGGTCTGTCCCAAATAAAGCTGCATTTGGATCTCCTATCTTTCAAGTACTGGAGCAGTACGTTAAAGTAGGAAATTTTAAGTACAGAAATTTTTTTAATATTTCTATTGACACTGACATATAGACAAGTTACATACTAAATGTGAACACAAAGTTTTAAAATCACTATAAAGGCTTAATTGTATAACAGTATAATAGTAAACAGCATTGTTTAAAGTTCATTCTACTCAAACTGTTGTTAACAATGAATTATGTCAAGAATATTGGGGTTTCACTGCAAAACAGCACAAAACTTTTGCAAATATAGCCACTATTTTTGAGAAAAGCTGCAGCAAATTCAGTAGTTTTGGACCATACAAATCAGGAAAAAGTCCAGCAAAATAATAATTAGACGAGTGGAGTTTTCTGACCTGTTGAGGTGCTCTTGCTGTAGTTGGTATGATCTTGTGGATGGAGGTGGTGATCTCCATGATTGAGGTAGAGGTCTCAGAGCGAGAAAATGTAGCACTGGACTGTGGTGTTATGGAGGAAGACTGCATCTCCCCAAACAACCTCACGCTGCCTTCGATGCGGATGCTGGGGTCTCCTTCCACAGCCATGTTAAAAACCTTCAAGCCATTATAATAGAAACCAGACATTTTGCCCTGGAAGGCACAGCTGTGGTCTCTTTCCCAGCCCCCGATCTGGATGGTCCTCTGGCTGTTGAAGATTGTGAGCTGACGGCCTGCGGGAGAACAAAGTTACTGCAATATAAAAGAAAAAAAGAAAAAAAAAATGCAGACTGAAGACTCAAGTGAGGGAGATGACGGAGAATAATCACGCCTAAGGAAAAGACGGATTATTCAAGTACTGGGAATGTAAATGCCAGACGATTTATCATGGCTGTAATGAAGTGATGCTTATAAAACACAAATAGTGAAAAATGAAAAAAGAAAAAGCGGTGGTAATACATTTAAGCTGTGGTACTTTGCTAAAAGGCCTCTTAAACACTACTAATTATGAACAACTGGTTTAATTCCTAGTGAAATAATGTAAAGCTAAGCATTATTGACTCTAAAGTAAAAGAGGGAGAAGATTTTTTATTTATTTTTTTGCCCTCTGTTGTCATGGAGTTAAAAACATATCCATGGCAGATGTTTACAGCTAACATTCAATCTGAAGGGAGCTTGACTGTATGCAATTAAATGATTCATCTGATATCAATGTTGTGTAGGTGTGCAAAATAACGAACACATTTTGAATTATAAATCAACAATAACAACTATGTCTGCCGTTTAGCAAAAGGAGTTGGATTGGATGGAAAGCTAAACATGGTGGTCAAGAAAAAAGCAAGGCTTAATTTAAATAAAAAAAGCAACAACAGTAGCACATTTCATTTAAAAGATCAAATTATTATAAATGCACTTCTAAGTTATTTTGTTTTTCTCCAGTGGATGTTTGTCATTTTCTTAGCTACACATAAATCTTTCTTAAAGGGACTCATATATAAATTCATATTTAAAACACACACATATATGTTATTATTATTATGCTGATTATGATCATTATTATCATAATTATGACATATTATCTAGTCAAGTCAAGTCTGCTTTATTTATCTACTGTAGTTATTATGGCTGCTTTTTTATTCATATGACGAAAAAATACACATATGTAGACATCTACAGATGCATTCTACAGTCTGTCAATTCATTATATTAACAAAATTATAATTTTACTTTGGACATTTTAATTTTATGATTTGAAATTTTAAATTACTTTACAAAAAAAATCTACAGTCCCTTTAACTAAAATTTATGACAAATTAGTTAATACAGATCAGTACATTTCATTGGTTACAATCCAAAATCAATGGGTAACTTTAAACCTTATTATTCAAGGTGTTCAATTGAAAAGATTTAAAATCTTACATTAGCTGTATTTTATGTTTAGTTTCCGGTTATATATTGTGTATATTTCCAGTTTAGTGAATTTCATGTTTGTTTAAAAAATCCATACAGAATTTATTACAAACTTCATAGATGTAAGATCTTATATAATTACAATTTATACTAATTATCCTGTTTGCAAAAGTTTACATTACCTTGATTCTTAATATAGTGTATTGAATACTTGATCATTGGTTATCATCAATTAGTCCCTCAAACATAAATGTGAAAAGCTGGATCTCTACATCATACACCCTCAGATAAAAAAGGGTACAAAAGTTGTCATTGGGGTGGTACCTTTTCATAAGGCACAACGTTGTACATAAAGAGTCCATATTGGTACCTTAAAGGTGCCATGGAATGCAAAAACTTTATTAGGGATATTATAAGTGATTTTAACACAGTTGTCTGGCCACAGTGTGTGAAAACAACCAGCCTATAATGGTAAAAAATCTACCCACACATTGTTTTATAACCCTAATAAATCACAAACAGTCTCTCCACACAAGCAGTTCAAGATTTCTTACTACTATGACTTAATACTCGGGGAACGTTCCGGCCATTTGTGACGCTCTCTGCCATATTAGCATATACATAGCCCTGAGTCAAGTCACCTTTATTTATATAACGCTTTTACCAATACAGATTGTAACAAAGCAAATGAACAGCATTAAATAGGAAAATAGTCTCTCAACACAGCAAAAAGGCCATTCATCATTAAATTCAATGATGTCATCATCCAGCTCGGTTCAGTTTAAATAGAATCTGTGCAATCAGAGAGGTGACAGTGGCAAAGAACCAAAACTCCATGGTGACAGAATGGAGAAAAAACATTGGGAGAAGGAGCCAGTTCTCCTCTGGTCAGATGAAACCAGCAGTTCAATACTGTGGTCTTGTCCCGGTGGCCATCTAGCAGACAAGGTCTTGACTGCGGATCTGTCTCTGGGGCTCATCTAGCTGTCCTGGTCTTCGCTGACATTCAGGGCTGTAGAGGTCCTCTCTAGGTGCTGATCCACCATCTGGGCTGGATAAATACTGGTTCCGGGTGACTGCAGTGACCATCTGATCTGGCTACAGACTGGATGTAGTGGCTAAGGTGACCTTGTATAAGAGACAAACAGACTAATATTAGCGTAGATGCCATTCTTCTAATGATGTAGAAAGTACATCGGGTGTTATGGGATGGTTTTCCCGGTCCGGGTTTACCTAATTAATGCAGCTTAATATACTTTAACAGATTTGAAAATTAGAAATGTGTTAGTGTGTTATGTGTAAACAAGGTTAAAGAGGTGGGTCTTTAATCTAGATTTAAACTGACAGAGTGTGTCTGCCTCCCGAACAATTTTAGGTAGGTTATTCCAGAGTTTGGGAGCTAAGTAGGAAAAGGATCTGCCGCCTGCAGTTGATTTCGATATTCAAGAGAGTTTTGAGAGCACAGCGGACGTGGAAGACTAAAGGCTCATTCAAATACTGAGGTGCTAAACCATTCTGGGCTTTATAAGTAATAAGCAAGATTTTAAAATATATAAGATGTTTGATAGGGTTTGATAGTGCAGTTTTGAAAGAACGGGGACAGAATATGTTCATAATTCCTGGTTCTAGTAAGAACTCTAGCTGCTGCATTTTGGACTAGCTGGAGTTTGTTTATTAAGCATGCAGAACCACCACCAAATAAAGCATTAAAATAATCTAACCTTGAGGTTCTGAATGAATGAATTAACGTTTCTGCATTTGACATTGAGAGCATAGGTCGTAATTTAGATATATTTTTGAGTTGAAAAAAATGCAGTTTTACAAATGCTAGAATTGTCGCTTTCAAAGCAAAGATTGCTATCAAATAACACAACTAGGTTCCTAACTGATGACGAAGAATTGACAGAGCAGCCATTAAGTCTTAGACAGCGTTCTAGATTATCACATGCAGAGTTTTTAGCTCCTATAATTAACACCTCTGTTTTTTCAGAATTTAACAGTTAGAAATTACTCCTCATCCAGGTTTTTATATCGATTATGCATTCCGTTAATTTTTCAAATTGGTATGTTTCTCTGGGCCTTGAAGAAATATAGAGCTAAGTATCATCAGCATAACTAAACTAACACCGTGATCCTGATGATATGTCCCAAGGGTAACATGTTAAGTGTGAAAAATAATGGCCCTAGTACTGAGCCTTGAGGTACTCCATAATGCACTTGTAATCGATATGATATCTCTTCATTCACTGCTAAGAATTGATGGCGGTCAGATAAGTATGATTTAAACCATGCTAATGCACTTCCGTTAATGCCACCAAAGTTTTCTAGTCTATTCAAGAGAATGTTGTGGTAAATAGTATCGAACACAGCACTAAGATCCAATAACACTAATAGAGAGATAGAAACCATGATCAGATGATAAGAGGAGGTCATTTGTAACTCTAAGGAAAGTAGTCTCAGTACTATGATAGGTCTAAATCCTGACATGAAATCCTCACAGTTACCATTTTTCTCTAAGAAGAAATCTAATTGTGAGGATACTACCTATTCTAGTATCTTGGACAGAAAAGGAAGATTTGAGATCAGTCTGTAATTAACTAGTTTTTTGGGGTCTAATTGTGTTTTTTTTTTATGAGAGGCTTAATAACAGCCAGTTTGAAGGTTTTGGGGACATATCCTAATGATAATGACAAATTAATAATAGTCAGAAGAAGATCTATGAGTTCTAGTATCAATCTTGGAAGTAAAGTAGTTCCTAAAGTCATTACTACTGTGCTGTTGAGGAATGTCAACACCTGTTGATGCTTTATTTTTCATTAATTTAGCCACTGTATTGAATAAATACCTGGGGTTACATTGGTCTTCTTCTAAAAGAGATAAAAAATAATCAGATATAGCAGTTTTTAATGCTTTTCTGTAGGATAGTGTACTTTCCCGCCAAGCAATATGAAATACTTCTAGTTTTGTTTTCCTACAGCTGCGCTCCATTTTCCAGGCTGCTCTCTTTAGGGTGCAAGTGTGCTTATTATACCACAATGTCAGACTGTTTTCCTTAATCTTGTTAAAGTCAGTCCGGCTCATCACCCACAGCGCTCTCCCTCACTCGAGTATCAATAACTAGCACCTGTTCACAATTCAGTCATTTAATCACTAGCACCTGATCTCTATTCAGTCACCCTTTCCCTAGCAAATAAAAGCACACACCTCAGTCAGCAGTTTGTCCGATCTCGTAGCTGCATAGCAGAAATCGTCCTGTTATGAGCTACAAGCATTTACTCTCTACTAAACCTCTCTACCTACCTCTTTGTCAGCACTATCTTCCTAGTCTCCTGTGTTCCTCCAGAGTTCCTCCAGCGTTTACCCTGTGTGTCTCCTGCGATCCCTCTTTCAAGGTCTCCTCTCCTGCGCTTTCCCCAAGGTGTGTGCAACTATTTCTCCACCCTGGTCACCCCACTGGCAGTACTGAACAAGCCCATATCAAATCCAGTCATCATCACCCTGCTCAACGCCTCCTCTGGTTTCTCTCCCCTGCATCTCTCCTGATTTACACATATACCTGTTTTAAAATAAACTTGTCACCTATGACCTTTCGTTCCCGAGTCCATGTGTTACAGAAGATCGGACCAACACAGAGAATGACCTGGGTGGATGAATACCTCTATGGCCTCCGGCAGGAGGGAAGGCCTTTGGAGGAGTAAGTGGAGGAGTTCTTGAGCTTGATACCTCTGGTGAGATGGAATGAATTGACGATTAATGCATGCTTTTGGATGGGACTAAAAGATGAAATTCTGTTATGTTTTTTGACTCCTGAAGATTGCTGAAGACCTGTAGCAGATTTTATTTATTATGTCCTCAATTTAAATGTGGAGGATCCTAATCCTCCTCCCATCCGGAAGCATGTGGGTGTTACTGCTCCCTCCACATGCCACTCCACAGAGCCCACTCCCTCCTTTGCTTCAGCCCTTCCCCGAGACCTCCAGATCTCCTTCCTAACCCTAAGCCCTGTATCCCCTGTGTCTCTGCTGGTTCCGCCCGGCATAGAATCTCCTGTGTCTCCACTGGTTCCGCACAGCATAGAATGTCCTGTGTCTCCACTGGTTCCGCCCTGCATAGAATCCCCTGTTATTCCCAGAAAAGGCCCACTAGCTGTTGTCACCACACTCACCCTGACCCAAATGAGGAGAATGAGGAGGAAAAGACTTTATTCAACCCTCATCCTCGCTCCCGATCCCCAGTTAAGCCCAGGAGTGGCTCCTGATCCCCAGTTGAGCCCAGGGAGGGCTCCTGATACTCCGACAAACCCAGGGAGGGCTCCTGATTCTCAGACGAGCCCAGGGAGGGCTCCTGAACCCCAGTACACTCCAGTGTCGGCTCCAGCCCAGAGATCGCTCCAGTGTCGGCTCCAGTCCCAGATCTCGCTCCAGTATTGGCTCCAGCCCAAGAGCTCGCTCCAGTGTCTGCTCCAGGTCCCGAGTGCTGTCCCATAAGTTTTCTTCCTTTACTCTAAGGCTAATAAATGTATTTCATGATCTGGGTCTTTGTTTAATACAAAACCACACAAATGTTTCTACTATATCTGTCAATCACTCTGATATTTAGTTAAAATGAGTGCTGTCTGTCACTGTCTTCAATCAGTTCTGTGAATGACATTCTTTATAAAGTAGCAACAATGTCGTTTGTAAAGTACAGTACTGTGCAAAAGCACATTAGTATTTTCATCCCAAAAAAGGGTTTTAAGCCAATTATTTATATAGTTTGTTGTAGTGTGTCAGTAGGAAATATTAGTTTACATTTCCAAACATTCATTTTGCCATTATTTTTTATAATAATCTAGTGAGATTTTTGAATGCACAAGCAGTCTGACAACAGCCGGTGCTCCACATGGAAATATTAACTGATATTTTCTACTGACACACTACAGCTAAATATATAAAAATCTGGCCGAGCACCATTATTTTGGGTTATAATACTAACATGACTTAGACTTTTGCACAGTAGTGTATGTATAAAGAATGTATAATTAAATTAAATATATTTAAATAAGTGTAATTAAAGTATGCGTAAAGTACCTTTTGTAAACTGTATTTATGACAAAGAACTGCACAGATACAGATATTCTAACAATCTATCAAAACACACACCTTGTGTCCTCTGTTTCTGTTTGAGTTCCCTTGCACTGCTCCGCTGCGGATTAAAGAGTGCGCTGAAAGACGGGGAGGAGGACTGGTCTGCCGCCTTTTTTATATGACATTTAAGCGGACTGACTCTGAGGCGATCGTAAATTTGAGTACAGTTTATGGAGCTAAATGCTATAGCCCCGCTAAAAAAGCCTAGTGATACCCATGCTTCTTGTGTACATTTCGGAGAACCAGGACAAATATTTCAATCGATCGCTAAGGCATTTAAGAGGCACTGAAATCTATGTTCTGATTCAGTTCGGTGCATACCGTTCCATAGGTACTGGTACCCAACCCTAGTCTCCATAGACCGCTGAGTACTGAGGAGGTTAACTTTCATTTTCTAAGGAAATGTCCCGAGAAAAAAAAAAAAAAGTCCTATAGGTTTGTGGTAAAAAAAAAAAATGTGCCAATGTTTGTGACTGCCTCACAAAGGAGGGTCAGTTCAATGCTGGAGTTGTGCAAAGATTGCCTCTGACAGAGGGATCAATACCAACGCTTCTTGCGCAAATACTTTACTCCAGACAAAGTAAGCATCACACGTCATGATTTGTTTTCCAAAAGAGCTTCTTGGCTCTCTGTAAGGCTAATGTTGCTAAAGCTACCATTGTCTCTGCCTGTTTTCACTAATGCTACCTTTACATGCTACCAGAATGATCGTGAATAGGAATGTAGTAGTTAAAAATTGTATTTGGCAGCAATGTGATGATCAGTAACACGGTCACCACCAGTTAAACCATAACACTTGTGGTATGCTCGCGAGCATGAACTCTTGAAGCTCTGAACTCTTCTGAAAAGGGAGGTGGGAGCACCAGCTCATTTTCAGTTTGAGACCACTGACCTAAAGTGTACACATTAGTACCTACTGTAAAAGGTACAAAAGTGTACTATTTGAAAAGGTACCGCCCCAGTGACAACTTTTGTACCTTTTTTTCTGAGAGTGTACAGTAACTGTTGGAAGAACTTAAATATGCAGACAGTGTTGAAAATCCAAAGAATGTGGAGAGGCAGAACAATTGTCCTTAAGAGTAGTAGGCATCGTTCCTACTTCAAATAAAGCAGGGACTTTCACAAAACATGCAAACAGTTACTAATTGCTATATTAGAAACCAACAGGATGTAAACTGAACAAGATAATATGTGTAAAATGAGTTGTTGTTTTTATTTTGGTCTTGCAGTGTACAGCTTATGTAGACATATGGTATGTGAAATGACTAAATCAGCGCTAAATAAATAGTACTATTTTCAGATACCTCTTTAATATTTCAATAATAAACAACTATTGTACACACACACATACATTATATGTACATTTTAAATATTATATAACCTAAAGATAAATTGTCAGCATGTGAAAATCGGCTTGTGAAACGAAGGATTTCCAATAAGCATAATCAAATGTTGCACTCTAAAATAAAGTTGTTTATACATTTTTCCATACTTTTTTTCTTAACTTCTATCTTTTTTCTAACTTCTATTATCTTTTTAATTTATTTTTAAAAAGTGTATTTTATTTTACTTACTTTTTGTGACATATCTTAACAAATTAGCATATTCCTATTATAATTTTTTTTATTATCCTGTTATCCATAACACATTATGCTACTAATGCCAAAATCATGATACTGTAAAATATCAGATACCATCAAGAATAGCAGTTTACTTTCAGCATACTTTCAGCATACTTCTCAATGCTGTGTCAGTTGCTGATACTATGGAACCATTCCCAGCTGTGACTATTGTCTGAAGCCTATTTAGAATCACTCCAATTCATTGGATCCTGCCAAAAACACTGCTATCTGAGTCATTCCATCCCTCTCTTTCTTTGTCCGCCAATCAACAACACCTTAGGAACACAGGAGTCACGTCCTCACTCACACATCCATGATGCTGTGTTTGTAACAAGAGTCGTCCCCATTGTGCATGTTGTCCCACTCATATTCCCTGTAGCAGGAGACTTGAAAAATAAACAGTGTTGGGGGTGCTCTAGGACTGTGGTTGGGAACCATTGAACTGTGGAATGGTTGTTCTCTGCTGCTAAGTTACTTCAGAGTTTTGTTCGGGAAAGTTTACCAACAAAACATAGAAAATTTTAACTCAAGGGCATAGATGGGTGGCTGATTGTACCTAAGCTGGAAAAGCTGGCAATTGGTTCTTGATTGGCTACATAGGTTTGTGGCTAAATCTTTAGAAAAGTGTTCTGTTGCTGAGACAACAAACCATATTTCTGGTGGTGAATCTGAACTCATGCACAAAGCTGGTACAACTGCTACTAGTATGTGATTCTTTTGTGTAATCTTTGCCTGAAACGGTTCAAAGTATCTAGGTCTGTGTTCAGACCATTGGGTCTTATGGAAGCAGAGTCTCTGGTGATACCATTGGACTTACTCCATGTGAGGCATTTTCAGTTGTAAATCAACAGCCAGGGAGATTGTGACTATGGAAACATCCTTACCTATTTTATTTTTATTTTTAGGTGGGATTTCTGGCCTTAAAACTATCATAAAAGATGCCTCATTGGTGCAGTCTTTATAAAGGGCACCCTGCCTTTGGAGTCTGGAGGGGCGATGGTAGCACTTTGGGCCTTCAAGACTACCATGTGTTTTTGAGAATAAAGAAAATGTTAATAAAATTGTACTTTAACCGACAAGTGAGAATTCGCTTTTGCCTCAAGATTTTCAAGCCAGATACTACTCTGGGTACAGAACAAGTTTCTGTCCCTGAGAGCATTACACATCCCAGGTATGCTGAACCCGGGAGAGGATCTTCTCTTGAGATACAGGCTGAGGTCTGGAGAGTGGAGGACAAACCCTCAGACTGTAGGTCTGATTTGTTAGAGGTTTGGCATCCAGCGAAACAGGACATTGCCCTGTTTGGTTTTCTCTCCTTCATAGCTTCTGTAGATAGATGCTCTGGCGCAGTGGCATGCACAGAGGGGCTGGGTAGAAATTGCATTCCAGGGGCACCTACGTAGATAGGGCTAAAAGGGCACTTCAGTGCTGTCGATTAATGGAGCACTTTGATTAAAGCTGATCTATGCCTGAGATTATGTGTACCATTTCAAATGATTGAGCTGCCTCTACAAGCAGCTATATGCTTCAGCAGCATTTTTCTGCCAGCACAGCCCCAGCTACTGTGAAGGTTTATCAAGCGGCTATTGCTCACTGTGCCCTCCAGGTTTAGACAACAGTAGCTTAGGCTTTCCATTCTGCTTGAGTTCCTCCTTTGAATCTATAGTCTTAGAAGGTTTAACAGGTTCCCTGTTTGACTCGTTAGGTTCAACCTCAAAGGAGGACTCTTAAAAAGGTTTTGTTATTTACTGACATCTCTCAAAAGAACTGGAGATGTGCAGGCTTTATCTGTAAACTCCTGCATGGATTTTGCTCCTGCCTTTGTTTAAGTCTTATTGAAACCAAGGCTAGGATATCACACAATGTTGTTTCCAATTTATTTTGCTTCCAAGTTATTGTGTTGCAGTTTTATTTTCTGCCCTTTGATTCACAGGAGAGTGAGAGATTGTACAGGCTCTGTCAGCCTCATCAATGAGGATTCACGTCGACTGCAAAAGTCAGTGGCATGAATTGGATCATCTGCTTGTTTTCACAGACTGATAAACTGTGAATCACTTTACAGCAGGGACATCACAATGGGGACAAAGTGCATAAGACCCAGAGTCTTAATGGGGCCCACAACAATGCAAGCTAATGAATTTGCTGACATTGAATCTATACGTGCTATATGTCAGACAGTGTGCACATCTGAAAGGTGTTCCTATAGCATCAACTACTGACACAGTGTCTCGTTTCCTTCTCACGGAAACAGGGTTACATATTTATCCAAGGCTTTTATATCTAAAATTAAGTTTTTATATCTGAAATCCAAGGCTAAATTATATCTTTATATCTGGCTACCTTTCTATAAATACAAGTGTGTATCCAAAAAAACTTACTAAAAACTAAAACAATACAAAGGTTGTTACTGGGGCTATACCCTTTCAAAAGGTATGTCTTTATACAGTATTTACTTTGTACACATTAGTACCTTAATGGTACATATAAGTAACTAATGTGTACATACTTGTACCTAAATGGTACAGGCTTTTCGAGATTAGGTCAAGTAAGGTCCCAATAAAGCAGCATACATTGATGTACATACTGATTACATACTGCTTTGTAATGTACTACAATACACTGAGATGTATTTTGCACTAATTATACATAGCATCTAACTATTGTTTACTGTTAGAGCAGAGAAAATATTATTTTATTTGTAAATAGTATCTATAAGTATTTGCTTTTTTTTTGCATTTAACATGATTTGCACTTCTTGCAAATCAACTCAAATGAAACCTAGAAAATGAACAAATTCAAAATAGATGCATTTGGAGTGGCTTTCTATTATGTGCAATAGTCTGTAGAGACTGAGATCTTGCTAGATCAACTGTTGCAGAAAATCGGATAAATTCCAACCCATCCTGCTTCTTTATTTTCAGTGAACAGATAAACTGCCAAGGGCTGTTTACTAGTGAATTGTGTCTACACAGAGCAGAACAGGATCAAAATAATTAAAGCCTTGACAGATCTTGGGCAGCACTTTCTCTACAGATACATATAGCAAGAATCACAGAGGAATTAAAGTATCTCTTCATGCCTGGACTTGAAGGCCAGACTTTCATCAATATTTCCTTCTTGTCTGCATTCAGCAACAATCAGCAGACACTCATATGTATAGATCTTTTACTGTACCTCTTCAGCTGTGTAAGGCAGTGATAAAACGTGAGTAAAGATGTATTGCTAAAGAAAACCAAATCTTATTACACCAGTGAATACTGCTGACGCAATACCATTAAAAATAAAAAACAAACACATCACAACTTCATTTCATAATGTGAGTTTTGCCTGAATAGCAATGGGGCTGAAACAAAGTGCAATTCCCTCATCTGCATTCCACTCCAGCTCACGGACTGTCTGCTGATGTCCATTTTTTTGATTGTTTGTTTGTTATGGAGTGATGAGAACTGAGCATGTTTGAGTGATTTGAGTGCTTGAAAAGACGGCCCACTAGAACATGTCTATCCAAGTCCAAAGAAGTATATTTTAAAAGGCTTGCATGCTGTGTCTCCTCTGGTCAGAGGAGAACTGGCCCCCCAACTGAGCCTGGTTTCTCCCAAGGTTTTTTTTCTCCATTCTGTCACCGATGGAGTTTCGGTTCCTTGCCGCTGTCGCCTCTGGCTTGCTTAGTTGGGGACACTTCATCTACAGCGATATCGTTGACTTGATTGCAAATAAATGCACAGACACTATTTAACTGAACAGAGATGACATAACTGAATCCAATGATGAACTGCCTTTAACTCTCATTTTTGCATTATTGACACTGTTTTCCTAATGAATGTTGTTCAGTTGCTTTGACGCAATGTATTTTGTTTAAAGCGCTATATAAATAAAAGTGACTTGACTTGACTGTGTGAGGCATAGTGGAACATTTAAAATGGGTCTTTGGTCCATCTTTCCATTAAATTATGAACAAGAAGTTAATTGCATTAAAACACTGTAAGTGCTACACCCAGTTAACTAATAGAGAAAAAAATAAGCATGTTTTTTTATGTTCATAGTAGAAGACTTCAATGCAAACACAAACTTGCAGCATTCACATACAAAGTCATGTCAACTAAACAAACATCCAGTAACATTCTCAACTCAGGCAGGTGTTGTTGAGGAGGTAAGTGATGTTCTCACCTGTGGGGTAATGCTCAATAACAGGTAGATTATCCACCTGCAGCGTGGCATTGCCGCCACTTCTTGTGAACTTCACTATATGGTACTTTCCATCATTTACAAACTTTGCTTTCTCCTCAATGTTGATGTCATCTGTGCCCACATTAAATATAGCTGCAATGTAGCCATTTACCTGGAGAAAAACAAACAGAAACAAAAAGGTTGAGACTTGAGGTTCAATTTATGCTCTTTTTTAACGTAACTAATAATGAAAAACTCTGGAATATTTGGTTGAAATTAATGGTAACACTTTAGTTTAAGGACCAATTCTCACTCTTAAGCATCTTATTAGCATGCATATTACTAGCATATAGGCTGTATATGCACGACTTCAATACCACGACTTAGGTGCCCTTGAGCAAGGCATCGAACCCCCAACTGCTCCCCGGGCGCCGCAGCATAAATGGCTGCCCACTGCTCCGGGTGTGTGTTCACAGTGTGTGTGTGTGTGTTCACTGCTGTGTGTGTGCATTTAGGATGGGTTAAATGCAGAGCACAAATTCTGAGTATGGGTCACCATACTTGGCTGAATGTCACCTCACTTTTCATATTAGTACTTGTAAATCACATATTAATGTCTTATTCTGCATGAGCATATTTTAGATCCCTTATTCCACCCCATACCTAAACTTAACAACTACCTTACTAACTATTATTAAAAGCAAATTAGGAGTTTATTGAGACAAAATTCATAGTTAATAGTTAGTTAATCATGAGAATCGGTCCCGAATAAAGTGTGACCAAATCAACATTCAATATACAAAATAAAATTATTATAATCATATCATATTACACAACTTATACAGTTAATTGCATTGATTACTCTTAAAATGTCGTGTTTTACTCACAGTTTTAGACAATGGAACCCTGCAAACAAACAAACCAACAAACAAACTAGAATGTGAGTTTATATTCCGTAATTCTGACTTTATATCTCATAATTTCACATTTATATCTCACATTTCTGTGAAAAAGTCCGAACAGTGAGTTTAGAACAGTGTCACGCAATTCTGAAAAAGAAAAGTAAGTCAGATTTGGACTATGTAAACTCACAACTGCAAAAAGAAAATATTTAAAAAACTGCAAATAACTTCTTCTTCTTTTTTTCTCAGTGGCAGAAATGTCTTTCATAATAGACACATACTATTGGACTTACAAAAGTGAAATGCTTGCTGGAAAAGCAAGTGAACATAATTTAGAAACTTTTGCAGCAACCTCTACCAAATGTGTCCTGTAGCTGCACTTGAACAACATGGAGGATGGAACTTCTTGAGGTCATGCCACAGCATCTCAGAGGTCAGGACTTTTATTTGGTCATTTCAGAACATCAATCATTGTGCTTTGACTCATTATCTGGTTGATTTACTGTGCTGTAGGTCATTGTGCTGCATTACCCAGCTTCTCTTAAGCCTGATGTCTGGAGAAGTTTGATGTAAGACCTATGCTGGGCTTAGCATGCAGCTAACAAAAATGTTTTGCTAACATTTGCATTGAATTATGAAAATGCTATTTCTGAATGTTTTTTTTTTTTTGTAAATTTTTTTTATTATAATTTCAAACTGTCCTGTTATTTTAATGTGTTAAGAATATTTCTTCTTGGTGACTTAAATGTTACAGGAACATTCCATTTCTTCATTTTGAAACATTATGATGTTCTCTCAATGCTTAAAACACCCATTTTGTATATTTAAAGGGCTTTTTTCTGTTGCTTATGTGAACAATAGAGAATCATTCCATTTAATTATCTTGAAACTATTATGATAATGTTAGTTCTGAAAGCAGAGTGGAGAGCCCTCCTAAAAAATCAGTCTAACACTATAATCATGGATGTCACTGATGTGACACAGGCTAAGAGTCTGTGACACTATACTGATCTAACAGCAGCTGATGTCAACAGAAGGGATTAATATTAAAGCCATCTGTCATTATTGTCATTATTATGATGTATTATTATACATTATGCTCATTAAGCTTGCTAACTCTGGCCTACTAAGAAAACAAATGTATAAGATATCCAGTGAATCAAAATCTAGAATATAGAATATCAGAATCCATAAACACAAGAAAATCATTTCCGCATTAGAATAAAGATGCTGGCAATGTTCTGCTCTGTGCTACACAAAATAAACATCACTCCACTAACATTTTGTTTCTTTCCTTGCTCCCACCTGGGAGGGATCACTAGAAGTTGCATCAGTTTCTGCTCCAGGTCCAGCTTATATCCCACTCCTACCTTTTGTGTTGCTTAGCAACTATACTTCAAACTACATCCTACACCAGCCTGACAGCGAGAGACACTGCTGCCTGCAACTTCACAGTCATTACTTCACTAGATATGTTTACATGCAACCTAATAATCTGTTAACATTCAAATTGATCAAACTAAAAGAAAGCCTTCATGTAAACACCTCCAGTGAAATGACTTTGGATAATATTTGGTTTGGCAGCCACAAGTGCTACTGTACTTCTGCATTAGCAGATGTTTTTCAAGCAGTGTTTAATTAGTCACATTTGTGTATGTCGTGCTGATCATGTTGATAAATGCTTTGTATTTCATTTTCCTGCAGTTCATCATTAACCGAGCTCCCAGAGCTACCATTGTCTGAGTGAGACAAGTATTAACAAGGTTTAAAGAGCTTGCAGTCTGTTGTTCTTAGACACAGGCCACGTGTCTGAGAATATATATATATTTAATAGGAAATATGTTATCGGGAGGGTTTATGCTGGGATATTACAGAACTTAAATTTCATTTAAATTTCATAGATGTACTTGGGAAGAACGGGACTGAAAAATATGTCCCGGATTGAGTCTCTAGCTCTAGGTCTCTAGCTCAGACCCAGCAGTCACATACCTTTAGTCCCATGGTGCGTATTTATTCATGTTTTTTCATAAATCCCAAACATGGTAGCCGCGGAAAGAGACTGAATATTTGTTAAAGATCTTTCTTCTGAAACTTTGATTGGAATAGATATAGGGTGCATTTTTTAATCTGCCAACATATTTGGTCATGCACATAGTCCAGTACAGGGATGGACAGTATTTCAAATACATGTACTTGAAATACACAATATAATTTTGTATTTAAATACCTTTGAAAAAATTTTTTTTTTATATTAGATTCAAAGGTAGTGTATACTGTCCATCCCTGTACTGGACTATATGCATGATCAAATATGTTGGCAGATTAAAAAATGCACCCTATATCTATTCCAATCAAAGTTTCAGAAGAGAGATTTGAAATACTGCCCATCCCTGACTACTAAAGCACTGAATAAATTAATTTTAATTTCAACATTTACTAATACATTATTAAAGTAAAAGTTTTATCTGTTAAAAGTACCTGAGCTAATGAAAAGTTGAAATTTTATTAGTCAACAAAGATTAATTAATAAAGTACCAAATGTATTTCTCATTGGTAATGTTAGTTAAGGCATTGCCAAACATATTTTGAAACTACAAAAATACTAAGATTAAATGTATTTAAATACAAACTACAAAATAGTATTTTGTATTTTCTATACATGTCTTTGAAATACGGCCCATCGCTGCATCTGAGTGCATGGTACATGAGTAATAACTTGATCCAGTGAGACTCAGTGAGCTCATATGATACAGGTCTATAGATTAGGATAGAGAGTGTAAACCATACAGGTGTAAACCACTGATACAACATCTAAAAGCAATTTGGAGAACAGACCTGCGTAGTTACCAGAGAAACAATAGTGACAGTGATGAGAGAAAAAAGATGCTCTAACAAGGTTAAAATCACAGTCATCCCCCAAAACTGCATCACACACACATGTCCGATAATAACTGCATGTATGATGACATAATCTCTGTGTCTTGTGATGCCAGAGTAAACGGACTGCCAAGAGGGAGTTGAAGTGGGCAGAATCGCGTGCCAGAGTCGCGGCAATGTGTTGGGAGTTTGGGTATATGTGCATGTCTGTGGCATGCACAGCGGCAGTTTTCATCTGGGTGTGTAATCTGATCTGTGTAAATTCATGTCAATGGGCAGGTGTTTTAATTGGTGTGCTGGGGATTGCGTGCGACAGACTTCCCAGTAGAGCCGTGGCAAGAATAAGCATACGCAACAGCATGCTCTGGAAAAACAACGGCAGATATGCACGAAACACAACACAGAGCAAAGAGTCCATGAAAGAGCTTTCTGATGAATTATCCATCAGAGATGAGCACAAATCTCTGAGCAACAATATGCAAACGCTTCAAACTGGAAATTTAAGTGACTGCAAACAGAACCCTTTTTTTCAGTAACAAGGCAGAAAGCAAAGGCCATTCACCCTGTCATAATCCAGACTGGGGAAACAAGCTCTTCGGTGCTCCTCGGGGGGATGAGTAGGGGTGATCACTGTAATTCAAGAAATTAAATAGCCTTTAACATAGATTTCATAAATGTACTGAACCTATTAAACAAATACGCTCCTGCACTGAATCTGTGACCAAGCTATTGTTTTTCATTGGCACAAATTGTGTAGACTGAACTGAACTAAGCAAACTGTGGTGTTTCAAATTTAAAAAATTGCAGCATTCAGCATTGTCCCATACTGCAATACAGGTATACGTCATTCTGGATTGAAGGGTGAGGATTTATGTGGCTCAATCTGCACTTTAACTGTGTCCTCACAGCATTAACACCCGCAAACCACTGACCTGGGATCTCATTTCCTAAACAATCAAAAATCTAGTAGTCTTTATCTGAAATCCCCCACTCTGTTCGCTCAGGTCTGTTTTTCTCTTTGAGCACCATTTTTCTTGTTCCACTCCTTCCACTGAAACACTGCCTCACAAATGCCCTGAAGGACAATATCCTCATAGCTGACTGATCTTCTCCAGAATAGCATCACACCTGACATCTCACCTACCTCTGAAAGAGCCACATGGGTATGCAAACCAGTACCTGTCCCTCCACTGGGACAAACACCCAGTAATTCCCCAGCAATAACTATTTTGGTTCTTATTCCATTAAAATTTCCATAAAAGTTATATTTCACTCAATTAAATCTCTTGGTAACGGATATGGTGCTTTTTCATCCTTTTTGATGCTTGAAAGGTACGGTCCCCATACATTGTAATGCATGGGAAAGATTCACTATCAACCTTTGTGCAAATTCATCCACATTTCATAAAGTACCAGTTCATAAATGGTTCCCTGAGGTAAGACAACTGAGATTATGTCAGTAGCTGATGCTATGGGCAAACACCTTTGTCTGAGATTAACTAAAGCCCAATTGAATCATGGCAATGAAATTCACCAGCCAGCGGCATTTAAATGTGCAGCATCTGAATTTATGGTCTACTGTATGTATGGAAGAACATAAATGGCATCTCCCTAGAATCCTTCAACTGAGCCAAAAAGAGCAAAACTCTCTATGTTCAAGCAGAGTAACCAGGCCAGCATGTCTTTGTCCCTCGTCTCAAGGAACTGAGATTACTTGAGTAACTGGACACACTCCATTTAGATGCTGGTTCACTTGACATAGCATCAAAAGCTGATGCTATCGGGACAGTATAAAATCACGGTTACATTACCAGTCCAGTCCAGCCTAGCAGAGCGGAGTTGTTGATAAGGATAAGCCACCTCAATACAGTTACCTAAACAAGCTATTGTGTCAGTGACAATAGTCAGAACCATTCAGAGTTGCATAAGATCACCAGATAGTGGCAGTGAATGGTATGGTTTGGTGTTGTAAGGTAGCAAAAACTACATCAAACACAGGTTATAGAAATACAGTCATTTTAGGTCATTAAACTGGTTACATGTACAATGGCCCACAATAGGAGCAAACTCGCTAACTGTATTGGGCCCTAATGATTTACATGTGTTACCTATACAAACAAGCAAATGGTATTTCAGTTTATCTGACTGAAATGTTTTGAGTACAAAACACACCGCAAGGAGCTCCAAACACTTGACATGTCATCCTTTCCTTGTACCTGTCCAGGTGCAGACTCCTCTCCAGCACTGCACAAATATTAACCTTAGGTGGCTGCCAAAAACATAGCATAATTTCCTTAATCTGAACCACTGAACATGGCCAAACCATGATGTCTAGTGGAGAGATGGAGGTCCACTCATGTGAAGAGCACACTTGAAACTGCAGGATTTGAAGAGTGAGAAGCATGCAGGACCGGAGCCGGTGGGAGCTCATCACTGATCTGCTCCGCTGTTGGGCTTTCACATTTAAATCAAGTACTTCTCAAGAGCACTGCATCCTGACACGTATGCACTCACAGTAGCCAAGTTTCTTTCCAGTTTTGTCATCTATAAAGAGAATATGAGTAAGAAAAACTTTTCTAAATTTGCTCTCTACAGCCTGTTTCCATCCAACTGGCCTTACTGATAAAATGCTGTGCATGATGACGTCATCCCTAAAAAATCGTATTATTGCATAAGTTTTGGTGTATAGCTGTTTCCATACATAATTTCACCTATTGTGTACATTATATTGGCTAGTAGTCTGTTTTTCATCAGTTTAAACAAATCTTTATTATATAGCCATTTATTACATTGTATAGGCCTGCATAAAATAGTTTTTAACAAGTCTCATGAGATTATGTTAAATTATAATTAAATGGCATTTGAATTGATATCTGGCTGTGACCCAATAAAAGTACCTAAATTTGTTTTCATGAGATTAATTTTATACACGCAAAAAGCAGCATAAACAACAGAACGTGAGGATTAACATGGTCATGTCATGCACCTGCAGCGCTTCTGTGAATGGGAAAAAAAACACAATAAAGCTATAGGCTATATAATAACAATTAGCAGCCTGAATGCAGAATTTTTGTGATGCACTCTTGAGTAAGTGGCATCCTGTTTGTTTCCTTTATTTTACAAAAGCACAATATTTTGTTTTTTTATTGTGAATGTACACAAATAAAGGAATATTTAGAATAGTTTTGAATAATTTCTAACTCTCATATGAACACAAATGAAGGTGTAGAGTAACACCATGTCTACACCGGATGCGACAGTTGCCACGCTGCTCGCATCCGGTTTAGACGGTGTAAGTTGTTTCCACTTTTATAAGGAAAAAAACAAGTGATTGGTCCAGTGCCTCACTCACGCAGTGAGCAAAAGACAGAACTTTCAAAGCCACTCCAACTGTACAGCACAATTTCACCATCCACCTAGGATCGCCTAAAATAGTCCCAAGCAGATCAGACAGAAATCCAATAACCAAGTGAGCTTTAAAAAGCAAGTCATTGTCATTTCTAGGCTGGACTGTTGCTATGCTTTTCAGGCTGGATTTCTCTCATGTGCAATCAAACCTCTACAAATGTTTCGGATCACAGAAGCACAACTGGCCCAAGAGAGCCTACATCACACCCCTTTCATCTATACTGCGTACCAGTTATAGATTGCATCATGTTCAAGACACCTATGCTTGATGCTTTCACTCTCTCTCGAGTCTAAATTCCCTCCAGAAGCCTTCAGTTAGTAAGTAAGAGGTGCCTTGTAGTACAATCACAGAACAGAATAAAATCACTTTCCAGAATAATTCACTGCTCATTCACTATTCCTTGATGGTGAAATGAACTTCCTAGCAGGGCAGATGAATCCTTGACAATAGTCAAGAAATAGCTGAAAATCTCTTCTGTGACGAAAAAATAAAAAATTTAAATTTGTATATACACTATGCTTTCACGATTTCTTAAATATCTCCCTGTTCTAGCCTGTGCTATTCAATACAATGTGGTTGGAAACTCTTTATATTGTTAGATTTTTGTAATTGCCTCCTTAAGATTAATCTGTTGTTGCATTCCACGTTGTAAGTTGCTTTGAATAAAAGCATTCAAATAAATAAATAAACAAATGTAAAATGTAAATATGGTAAGCAGCAGGAATGTTGCTTTTTTCTTTCTATTTTGTATAAATAAACCTGTCTCATTTTTTTTTTTGCAGTGCTCAGTGTCCTTGATGTGTGTTGCTGCGTGTGTGTGTGTGTGTGTGTGTGATGTTGTATTTGATGTGTCTTATTTAAAGGGGTCATATGATGCTGCTAAAAGGAACATTATTTTGTGTATTTGGTGTAATGCAATGTGTTTATGCGGTTTAAGGTAAAAAAATAACACATTATTTTCCATATAATGCACATTATTGTTTCTCCTCTATGCCCCGCCTTCTGAAACGCATATATTTTTACAAAGCTCATCGGTCTGAAAAAGCTAGATGTGCTCTGATTGGCCAGCTATCCATTGCATTGTGATTGGCTGAATGCCACAAGCGTGTGACGGAAATGTTATGCCCCTTAACATAACTAACTATGCCTAACATAACTAAGACTCAAATTATTTAAATACAAATAATGTACTTACAGACTGTCAGTCAGAAGAGCCAGACTGTCCTTGCAATGTTTGAATGTTACGTCCCCTTGCTGTACTGTGATGCCATCTCCCGGCATGTCAAGACAAAACCAATAAGTCCATTACAAACTACATTTGTTGCATCCAGTGGGGATATTAAAGATTATAATGACTTACACTGTCTTTTTACATGTTTTTGCATTTCTTGCTGCATAAACTGCATTTGTGATTGGAGAAATGACAAACAAGTGCTACTCTAAACTGCTCAAAACATGTGGATAGTATCCAATTCTTTAAATATACATATATATATATATATATGTGAGTCAGAAGCACCAGACTGTCCTTGCAAAGTCTAAACTGCCCAACTTTATAGAAACAGCCGCTGTGCCACAGACACATTGCAGGCTACTGGTTCAGTAAACAGTCCTCATCCTCCATAAAATGCGCTGCACACATCTGAATATTTGGGTTGAACTGTTCTGGGACAGTGTTTTAAATACAACTTAAACACTGATTTCTAGTCATGTCCTCTTTTGGAAGGCCCAAAACAATGGCTTTCACAATGAAACACACAACGACTCCACGAAATGCCGCCGGCGGCAACAGAGAGAATAAAAGTTACTCCTTCTTTCTTCGCGTGAACATTTGGGCGGCATTATGCAAATCTTCCCACATAGTGACATAGAGAAGTAGGGGCTTGTTAGAACGAGCCGTTTTAGGGGAGTGTAGACGAGTCTTAACTTTTATGAAGAATATCTCTTTTGATTTTAGACTTTAGTCTTTGCAACTTAACAGATCTTCTTTATGCACCAAGAGCTTGTAACACTCCAAAGAGAAAGGACAAATGCAATCGCATCATATGACCCTTTAATGTGGCTGTTCAGATGTGCTGCTCGTGTGTGGTGAGTCTGTACCCTTCTGTGATACACAGCAGAGGTGAAACTCACATTCACCTGCAGGCCAGAGCTGACCTGACACAGTGCCTCACTGCAGCAGTAAAGACCCATGACACTTTCACATGTGCCAATGCAAGTCACTGTGTGTGTGACCGTTTGTATCAACACTTTTTCCAGCTGTACCAAGTTTGCATGTAAATGTGTCTGTGTACTTCCTCCAAATATGTTTGTATGTGTCTTCTGTTTCATTTACAGTAATTGGTGTGTCAGTTTACACCTGATAACAGCTGTACAGCTCTGGACCTGTACACACCATGTTCAATGTAACTTTATACACATAGTAGAGTACTTTCTACAGATGAGTCTGAAATCACACATCGTCAGTGACATGTAGCATTCATTACATAGTGAATACTGTACACATGAATGAATAAGCAGTGTTAGACAGTATAAGCATGAAATTGTAAAAACAATGTTTGGATGTTCCTTGTTCTCGTGTAAATAATTGGATCTTTGAATTGTTTTTAGTCTAATAAAACAACAAATATTTTGTGTTTTCCATAAGAATGTAATGTTAAATAGAGAAAGGGTCCACTTACAATGTGTAGTTTGAGATAGTCACCTAACCCAGAGGAGCTGTTCACTCGCACCAGGAGAGCTTCCTTCAGATGAGTACTGAACCCCAGCACCAGCCGATCGGCTCGTGTGCTCGGCCGGTCGTTCGGGGGCCATGTGTATGTGATCAGACCACCGTCTCTCCCAAAAATATATGTGGTGCCTGCTGCAGGAGACACAGATGAGCAAACAAACAAGAGAGAGTTCAGTCAGTGTATTTAATATAGAAAGATGGATAGATAGAAAAGGAAGTTGACTTTATATATAAAAAAAAAAATTTTTTAGATTATGTTCTTCTCCTCAACATCTGTCCTGAGCAGTAAGTACTAAATGATTCTTTGTTGAATGCATTTCAGTGAGCAGCAGTAATCTATAGAACAAAGCACTTTCAAGCTCCATTTCTGTCTCTATTTTCTTGTTCATGATTTAGTTTATTTAGAGGTAGAACTTCTCTACGATCATGGAAGACTTTGCATGTGTGCACCAACTTTACCTCAGTGCCTGACGAAAGTCATACAAGAACACAGAAAAAACATGGAGCTTTAACACATCCTGCACCACTCAATTATAGCAAAAACTACATTCATAAACATTTTGATTAACAATTACTTATTACTTATTGACTCAGCAGGCTTTAAAAACCTCTTAAACACATCATACAGAGGCTTTAGCCATTGCAATGGAGTTTTTGTAGAGAGTGAAAGCAAGAGGAAGAGATATGAGTGAATTGCAGAGGCTCAGCAGTGTTGGGCAGTCACATCTCTAATAATAGCAAAGCTGTACGTTTAAGATGCTTCCACCTCACTGCTGAAAAATGTCAGGAAGATTTTCAGTAGCAAAACTGTGTGTGTGTGTGTGTGTGTGTGTGTGTGTGTGTGTGTGTGTGTGTGTGTGTGTGTGTGTGTGTGTGTGTGTGTGTGTGTGTGTGTGTGTGTGTGTGTGTGTGCGTGTGTGTGTGAAAGATAAAGAGAGACAGCGGGATATAAAATATGAAAAAACATAACTAAATTGAAAAAAGAATCCAAAATTTCCATCCTTTATGCATTCTAGAGTTTTCTTTCAGTTTATTTTCTGTTGTCAAAACATGCTGGCTGTAATTAGTGTAAATCATTAGCACTGGAAATGACATCAGTGTGCAACTCACTCACTATACTTGAGCTAATAAGCATTCGTAAATGTAAATATCAAATCCTTGTGTCTTCTTTGTTTTACGTTCTCTACATTTTTGTCAAAGTCAACAACTGCGTTACTCAGCAGCAATAACCACAGATGAGCATCGAGAGAAGAAGAAGAAATAATCACACAGAGGAAGTCAAGTGGAAAAAAGAAGGCAAGGCCCAGCATTTCAAGAAAACGGTGAAATAATAGATAGATAGAATAGGATTACATCAATCCTGCAACAGAAGCATGCACAACAGAGAGAGAAAAAAAATAGAAAAAAGATCCACATTATCTCACATGACTTATGTTCATGGCCTTTATGTGTTTTATTTATAATGCTTAAACAAACATAGAGAAATGTGTACACTTTATTAAATAAAGAATCTGTATTATTTGGACAGAAGAAGTCAAGTGTATTATTATTGATTCATTTAGTCTTTTGTTCATCGTGATTGTTATTTGAGGTGGAAGGCAACAGTGTTTGGTTCTCTCGTGCATCATGGAACAAAAGATAACACATGTATCCTCATTTTTTGATATGTGTAATCTATATGTTTACAGAGGTGCTGATAATGACCAGGGTGAGTGAGTGAAGTGACACACCGGAGCAGTGGGCATCATTTATGCTGCGGTGCCCGAGGAGCAGCTGGGGGTTTGGTAAGCTCAAGGGCACCTCAGTCGAGGTATTGCTGGCCCGAGACTCAAACCCACGACCCTAGGGTTAGGAGTCATACTCTCTAACCACTAGGCCACAACTCCCCTTGAAGTCTACTGACTGAGATGTTAAGGTCTGCAAGTTGACACAGTTTTAGCATAATGTAGCATAGTTTTAGCATAGCATAGTGTGAGCAGCTTTAGCAAGGTGACTGGTCATGCGGTCAAGGAAAGGATAAAAGAAGACTATAAATACAATTAAGCTTTTCTCATTAAAAAGATAATAATAATAATTCTGGATTTTGATACTTCTTTTGTGCCTTTTGTCTCCTGGACAACTGGGTTAAAGTAATCTCTCGCTCTCTCTCTAAACATATTCATTTAATCATGGTTTTCAGCATCAGCTCTTTCCAGTGAACATAAGAATGTGCAGTAATCTCAGACAAAGTCATCAACCCATCTATCAAACATCACTACATGCAAACAGGTTTGTTTTTATGCGCCACTTAGAAGCACATTTATTTGAAATAGATTATATCACTATTACTAATAATATAATATAATATAATATAATATAATATAATATAATATAATATAATATAATATAATATAATATAATATAATATAATATAATATAATATAATATAATATAATATAATATAAAGCATTGTCAGCAAACAATTACCAGAAATGTTTTTAGATTCTGTGTTTAGAAGTTATGCTAATCTAAAAAACATACAGATCATTTCACATACATAATTCATAATATAAGACATGCATAAATCGGATCATACAGTTCTGCTCATGGATATCTATTTTACCTGCTACGAAGTGCTTCAAATCTTCTGTTTATTTCATCCTAAAAGTCACTGGAAACCAAATAGTAGGTCATTTATGTTATCATATCAAGGAAAACGGTTGTTGTTGTTTAAAAGTAAGAGTTTGATGCACTAGTATGCACACATTCTCCTACAGTCCTCCAGTGGCACGCCATATGTATGATAACATGATTTATTTGAACGCTTCACTGTGTTTTTAATTAAACACAACATAAAACTCAATTAAATATACAATATAAGGCATAATAATTAAAAATATAAAGAAAATGTCCTCATATTTCAAGGTTTTGAAAGTACTTGAATAGTTTAAAAACACAGCTTCATCTACATTAATCCATTATACATTATAGATAATGCATTAATAATTTTCATTTCAAAACATTCTCCATCCAGATTTTGAATATTTTTCAGAAAGTGAGAAAAAGATGCATTTTCAGATCTATCTGGATTAGTGTAGACGTAGCCTACGCAGCTGTGGTTATGTTGGCAGAAACTGAGTCATCGGTGTCTCAAAGTGTTGTGAATCAGAGTCGTTGCCAGTGCCTGAATTCATGTAAACAGCATATTGATTCATGATCTAGGGAGCTGATTAAGAGCTGATATCTGTGTCTCCTGCCATGTGACTTGTAGTTCCTCCTATAGCAGCAACATCTGCTGTCACGTGTCATTTAGCTGTTTATAAGATCTGCATGAAGCTGAGGATGAACTCTGAACCAGTCCTCTCTAGAGGTCTGTTTCAGTTTGCCCTACATTTGGTGGGATAGACTGATGAACACTCATTTCTTTGGCAAAACCAGCTTTGTTTAGATAGATTTCATGAAAGAATGTGGGCTATACAGGAAAAAGACCATAATGTATGAGGAGTGTAGAGAGCACCGCAACAGGAAAACAAAGCCCAGACATTTTAGGCAAGGCATAAATCCCAGTATGTGTGCTCACCCTACAGTAGCTTTGCACATCTCTAATATGCATCTTCTAAGGTCATGTGTAAGTTGTTGGGACTGAGGCATGGTCCACTAATCGATCTCTCTTGAGAGGAACAGATTTGTTTTGTGTGCCTTTATTGAAAGGGCAGTGCACCTGTGCAACATACAAATCCAGTCACTTCTTCTTAAAGGTGGGGTAAGTGATTTATAACCAATGTTGATATTTCAAATCACCAAAACAAACACGCCCCTACCCCAGAAGGGTCTTGCCCCTATTTTGATAGCTCCGCCCCATACATACGTATGTAACCCAGACAATGATTATGGTGGAATCTGAAGTGAAGGCAATGTGTGTAAGTATGGTAGTACAGGTCGAATGTGTTTTGGTACTGCTGATTGGCTACAGGTTTGTTTTGGTACTTAGCCAGACTCAGTTTTGCAAAAAAACATTTTTGAAAAAACACATACCCCACCTCTAACTGAAACTTCTGACTCCAGTTACCTTTTGGATACCTTTGAAAAGTAAAACTATGTGCGAGTGTGTTATTAGTTATATTGTCTTAGATGAAGATTAGACCATGAGTAACTGATGTAGAAATCCAGATAGTTTCAAGGTTCACAAAGTTGTCTCACATCTGTGCACTGGTAAATGGAGCTTAGTCAGTCATAGCAAAGGCCATTTACAAATAGATGCCTTAAGGAAATAGAACCAAAACTGAGATCTTCTAATGGTTAGCGACACAAGAGTGCAAAACTACATGATCCTAACCTGCGAAGTACACAATACTCTCCAGATGTAGGTCTGAATGGGAAAGGTTTGGCTTAAAGGTATAGTTCACCCAAAAATGTTGTCATTGTTCACACCAGCGGTTCTCAACTCCAGTCCTCGAGCCCCCTGCTCTGCACATATTGTATGTCTCTTATTGCTTCAGACGTTTGTTCTATTCGAACCTAAGTGCCCTGCGACGTGGACATCACTGGATATTCCACCATGATTCCAGTTCGAAGCTAATGTATATGTTCATTTCAAAGTTCACTGAAGTGTGCGAGACGTGAATTTAAATTGTATTTATTCACAGAGGTATATTATGTCACACTTGTCTGTGTGTGAAGACATTGTGCAGCGCAAATCCATGAATGAATGTTTGGAAGTGAAGTAAACGTCAACTGATTTCCCCTGCTCAGGGAGTAGGGAGCGATGAACACTGTGTAGGGACCATGTCAATGTTTTCATGCACTGAGCTCACTCCTAATGAACTTATTATCTGAATCAGGTGTGTTAACAAAGAGAGACATACAAAATGTGCAGAGCTGGGGGCACGAGGACTGAAATCGAGAACCGCTGGTTTACACTCCCACAAGTTGTTCCAAACCTGTAATAATTTCTTTCTGCAGTTGAACATAAAAGATACTCTGAAGATGGGTAGCCAAACAGTTTCTGGTCACCAATGACCAGAAGCTGTTTAGTTACCCACATTCTTCAAAGTAATTATAAGCAAGTAAATAATTATAAATAATCTAATTTAAAATAATATCAATGTGTTCTGTTGCAAGTTTACATAGCCTGCTTAAGCATGTTTTCTCATGTTTTTTCTCAAAGTTTATTATGTCCTTGTTTTCTTTTCTTTTTTTGTGTGTGGGGGGGATTGGGTAATGAATAGGTGTCCATTGCTTTGCCTCGCTGAAGGTGGCAACCCTTATCACACACACCATCAGTGGAAATGTGTTGATTTAGGAGAGATGTAGTTGACAACTATGCTACCAAATTCATAAACATGAGCCAGTTTGGGGGTAGTTTTTGACATCTGTATATTTTATCAGTGTTTGCCAGGAGTGGTTAACGCTTGCAGACATGTGTTGAGGACACGGGGGGGATTATTAGTGTGGATTAGAGCGTGGCTTCCTCATGCTCCTTTACACAGCTACAAGGTGCCAGAATCAGCAGAAAAAAAGCAGTGACACTACAGTGCTGACTACTTCTTACAGGTCTTTGCCCCCATGGTTTTTTTTCTGCATGTTTGCTAATGGATAAGGCTCTCACTGAGGATTTATTCGCTTATTCATTGGCTTGTAAACCTGTTTCTAGCTATGTTTCAGCACCTGTCATTCTGCATTTCCTTCTGAAGAGTTTATTTCAGTTTATTCAGTCACATTGCTATTCTTCCATAAATCACAACTTCCCAGCACAGACAGTGGCATCTCTGTTCCTGGAACAATTCCACTAAATTGTTAATCTTATTAAAAACACAGCAGGATGCGCCTAATAGTGATCTGTAGCAGAAATGATGTGCTCGATGTCTTCAAGATGTAATGTCAAAATGTAATGCCCTTGGAGAATGTTGTTGCCTTATTCAAAGATCCTGTTATTGTCACGGCTTACGCTGCTGGAAGGAACACGGAGCCGAGGGATAAACGAAACAAGGATTTATTAAATCAAACATAGGCAGGGTAAGTAGTAAATAACAGGTGGCAAGTGGCAAGTAACAGGTAACAAGCGGACAAGTAGACCCGACAAAACAGAACTGAAAGGACAAGGCATTTATACAAGGGATAATAGGGAAAACACAGGTGGATGGAATGACTAAATTAACAGGGACATGGAACACATGCGGAAATGACTAGACACACCTGGGAACTAATCAAACCACATAGAGACAGAAACTGGGTCACAGGGGCAAAAACACACAAAATGAGTCCAGGTGTGTGACAGTACTCCCCCCTCCCGGTAGGTGCGTCCTCGCACCGTAGAAACAACAAAGGGAGGCGTGGGTGGGAACTTGGAAGGAGGTTCCGGTGGAGGACAGCCTCCCAGGAGGGGGCCAGCAGACAGGGACTACAGAGGAAGGAGCCAGGGAGGAGATGACGGAGGGAGGAGCCAGGGAGGAGACAGGAAGGATCTGAAGCAGGAGGTACCCAGCAGGACCCAGGCCACAGCCATAACGGCCCAAGGTGGGGCCGATGGTGGAAGGAGCCATGGTCACCGACTCCAGGGACTCGACCCACGGCAACGGAGCAAGTGGAGGAGGAGCCCGAGGCGGAGACGGAGAGCCGAAGAGCCAGGGTGACGGGGAGGAGCCGGAGGTCCTAGGCGGAACTGATGGCTCTAGTGACTGACGCGGCGATGTGGATCCCGAAGGCCGCGGTGAGGCCAGAGTGACCGAGGACTGAGGTGTAGCCGAGGGGATGAAGGAGCCTGACGGAGCCGGAGGGACGGAGGGATGAGGCGAAGCCGGAGGAGTGGAGTCCCGAGGCATAGGATGGACGACGCCAGACCAAGGCGGAGCCGGAGGGACGAGGGAGCCAGGCAGAGCCTGCGGACTGCCGGGCCACGGCGGAGAGGAAGGAGCTAGGAGCCATGGTGGAGCCGACGGGTCAACGGGCCGAGGCGGAGTCCAGGCCTCAGAGGCTGGAGGCGGAGGTGAGGGAGACGCCGACCAAGGCGTCGCTGGAGGATGGCGGTCCCGCTGAGCTCGCACCACAATGATGGTAGGCTGAGGGCGAGCAGAGGGGCAGCCAGACGACAGCGGAGGAGGAGGCAGGAGTGGGTGGGAGGGTGGGAATTTTGGAGGAGCAGGCATTGGAGTAAGCTCTGGGGCTGGAGCCCTTCCTGGGCTTAACGGAGGATCAGGAGCCCGTCCTGGGCTTAACGGAGGATCAGGAGCCCTTCCTGGGCTTAACAGAGGATCAGGAGCCCGTCCTGGGCTTACAGGAGGATCAGGAGCCCGTCCTGGGCTTACAGGAGGATCAGGAGCCCGTCCTGGGCTTACAGGAGGATCAGGAGCCCGTCCTGGGCTTACAGGAGGATCAGGAGCCCGTCCTGGGCTTAACGGAAGATCAGGAGCCCTTCCTGGGCTTAACGGAAGATCAGGAGCCCGTCCTGGGCTTAACGGAGGATCAGGAGCCCGTCCTGGGCTTAACGGGGGAACAGGAGCCCGTCCTGGGCTTAACAGAGGATCAGGAGCCCGTCCTGGGCTTAACGGGGGAACAGGAGCCCGTCCTGGGCTTAACGGAGGATCAGGAGCCCGTCCTGGGCTTAACGGGGGAACAGGAGCCCATCCTGGGCTTAACAGAGGATCAGGAGCCCGTCCTGGGCTTAACCGGGGAACAGGAGCCAGTCCTGGGCTTAACGGAGGATCAGGAGCCCGTCCTGGGCTTAACGGGGGTTCAGGAGCCCGTCCTGGGCTTAACGGGGGTTCAGGAGCCCGTCCTGGGCTTAACGGGGGTTCAGGAGCCCGTCCTGGGCTTAACGGGGGTTCAGGAGCCCGTCCTCGGCTTAACGGGGGTTCAGGAGCCCGTCCTGGGCTTAAAGGAGGATCAGGAGCCCGTCCTGGGCTTAACGGAAGATCAGGAGCCCGTCCTGGGCTTAACGGAAGATCAGGAGCCCGTCCTGGGCTTAACGGAAGATCAGGAGCCCGTCCTGGGCTTACAGGAGGATCAGGAGCCCGTCCTGGGCTTAACGTGGGAACAGGAGCCCGTCCTGGGCTTAACGGGGGAACAGGAGCCCTTCCTGGGCTTAACAGAGGATCAGGAGCCCGTCCTGGGCTTACAGGAGGATCAGGAGCCCGTCCTGGGCTTAACGGAAGATCAGGAGCCCTTCCTGGGCTTAACGGAAGATCAGGAGCCCGTCCTGGGCTTGCAGGAGGATCAGGAGCCCGTCCTGGGCTTAACGGAAGATCAGGAGCCCTTCCTGGGCTTAACAGAGGATCTGGCATAGGTGAGTTGGAAACCCCCTCATTTTGACCCATTTGGCGCTCCACATTTTGCTCCCTCGTGGTGGGCAGTGTCGCCGGCTCTCGCACCTGGTCTGACGGGTTGCTCTCTGGCTCTCCGTCATCGGTGGGCTCGGGCTTATGCCTCGTACCGTGGGGAGATTGTAGGCTGGGCTCTGGGTCCAGAGTGGACCTGGCGAGATCCTCCATTGGGCCGACCGTGAGAGGTGACCCATTTCTCACCAGATTCCACTCTATGAATGCGGCGAAAACCTCCCGAGGACCATCTTCGGGCGACAACGCTCTGCACCTGGAGTTCAGGCTGGCGTGATAAAAGGTGCAGAGCGCGTGGTCCGGGTAGCTGGTGGCATTAGCTATCCAGAGAAACCGCCTGGTATGGTCCTCGAGAGACAGTCCCTCCTGCTCCAGCAGGAGGAGGAGGTATTCGGGGCGATAGAGGGGATCCATGACACACTACGGAAAGAAAAAGACTGTGAAAAAACGGAAAACAAAACGGAGGGAAAACACGCAGTTTTTTTAACTTTTTAGGTCGGGTCTTCTGTCACGGCTTACGCTGCTGGAAGGAACACGGAGCCGAGGGATAAACGAAACAAGGATTTATTAAATCAAACATAGGCAGGGTAAGTAGTAAATAACAGGTGGCAAGTGGCAAGTAACAGGTAACAAGCGGACAAGTAGACAAGTTGACGAGTAGACCCGACAAAACAGAACTGAAAGGACAAGGCATTTATACAAGGGATAATAGGGAAAACACAGGTGGATGGAATGACTAAATTAACAGGGACATGGAACACATGCGGAAATGACTAGACACACCTGGGAACTAATCAAACCACATAGAGACAGAAACTGGGTCACAGGGGCAAAAACACACAAAATGAGTCCAGGTGTGTGACAGTTATGATGCTTCTTCATTCACTTATTTGTTTGTAGTTAGACTCAAAAAGTATGCACTATTCGATTTGTTTTTATGGTTCTGGCATATAATTAGTGATCCAGGACCAGACTTGCACAGTGGAGTTGTAATTCTTTTGTCACTGGTTTCTTCCTTGAAAGGGTCTAACGATTATTTATTTTTATGAATGAGTGTTACTCTGCTGAGCCAAATCAGCACAACAGAAAAAATACTTGCTTTGTATAATGACAAAACACACAGCCTTTACATTTTTTTTCTGTTCTTTCTATAGTTTTAGTGCATTAACACAGAATGGATTATTAGTGACCACTTAAAGAGGTGGTTTACAGTTATTTTCTTTCTTTTTTTCTAGGCTTGATTGTGTTTATAGGGTGCAGTCTAACATGTGTTCATGCTTCGCTTAAAAAAAAACACTTTTATTTCACATAATTTACCTTTTTTTCCACACTGATCTGCAGTGTTGGGCAAGTTACTCTGAATATGTAATCAAATTATTGAAAAGAAAGAAATGAAATTATTTTTTTAATTCGCAATGCAAGTGCCATTCCACAAAACAAAAGGCTTTAATCTCTTTGTGAAGCCAAACACCTGCTCTATCTACTCTTTGTTTCTTTGACCCATCCTTCTCCACCTGGGTACATGGTCCAGGTCACTAAAAGTTGACAGAGAAATGCCAAGAACTGAAGTTGCTATACTCACATAAAACAATTACTATATCTAAAGGATTCATGATCGTAATCTTTTCATGTTTGGTGTCATTTTAAAGTGCGATTGGTAAAATGGTCTCAATTTCACAGTAGTCATTTATATTATGAGAAAGATTAAGAACATTTGTAGAATTGTGTTCTTTAGGGGTCTTTGAGAATGTTTAACTCCAGCCAGGTTTGACCCTTATGTGACCAGGGGAACCTATTGAACCAGAATGACCTTTATGTTTTTACAACTGATTTGAAGATTTCATTGTTGTCGGGTCTGAGTATTTAAGGGAAGTGACATAGAGCACACTGTATAGTTGTTTGTGCTACTACCTGCGCACATTGGCTAAATTGGCTTCTAATTGTTTCATTATGTAATTGGCATGATACCTGCCTTGGTCAGTGTCACTAATGACCTACTGATGACAGCTGATGCTGGATCTCCATCACTTCTCATCCTTCTCGACCTCACTGCAGCATTTGACACCGTGGATCACCATATCTTTCTACACTCCTCTATTGGACTCTCTGATACTACCTTGGCTTGGTTTACATCATATCTCACGGACAGAACAGAGTATGTTTCCCTGGGTGGTGCTAAATCGGACACACACTCTGTCACACACACTCTGTGTCCCTCAAGGATCAGTCCTTGGCCCCACCCTCTTCACACTGTACATGCTCCCCCTTGGTTATGTCATCAGCCGGCATGGAATATCTTTCCATTGCTACGCTGATGACATTCAGCTCTACATTAAAACAAACCCAAGCCCCTCTGCAGCCCTCTCCACAATTTCCTACTGCCTGGAGGAGATAAAGGCGTGGATGACGGCTAACTTTCTGCAACTCAATAGCTCAAAAACGGAAGCCATTCTTGTTGGCACTCCACATCAGACCCGGTCATCCACCATCACCAGCATCACCTTCTCCGGCCATGACATCCATCTTTCATCCTCAGTCACAAACCTTGGTGTTAGAATGGATCCTCACTTGACCTATGAGGCCTACATTAAACAGCTATGCAAAACCTCATTCTTTCACCTCAGGAATATTGCAAAACTTCGTCCCATACTCACTCTCCCTGATGCAGAAAGACTTGTCCACGCCTTTGTATCCTCCAGGCTGGACTACTGCAACTCACTCCTCATCGGGATCCCAAGTAAGAACATCCAGCAGTTGCAATACATTCAGAACTCTGCTGCGAGGATCCTGATGGGGGTGTGGAAGTACCACCACATCACACCCATCCTAAAATCCCTCCACTGGCTTCCTGTCCAGTACAGGATTGAATTCAAAGTTTCCCTTCTGACCCACCAGTGCCTCCATGGAACTGCCCCCTGCCCCCTGCCCCCTGATATCTCAAACAACTCATCACCCCCCTTTCCTCCTCACGCCATCTCCGCTCTGGACAGGCCTACCTCCTCCAGCCTCCGAAGACAAGGCTTCGAACTATGGGCGATAGCGCCTTCTGTTCAGCTTCACCCAGTCTGTGGAATGCTCTCCCTGTCCATCTAAGGGCCCCGCAAACTGTTGACTCTTTTAAAAAAGGACTTAAAACCCATCTTTTTAGAAAAGCCTATGGCTAAAAGTGCTATTTTTATGTCTTTGTTTTCTTTTTACGCTAATTTTAAAGTTTATAGTATATAGTTTGTTGTTTTATGTGCATTGTAGCACTTTGAGGTCATTGAATTGATGTAAAGTGCGTTACAAATAAAATGTATTATTATTATTATTATTATTACCTGACTAATAATACATTTTTATATTTGATTTATTCTGATCTCTTCAGAAATAATTTTTCAAGCAGATTAATGTGTAGTGGTATTTCTGCAAATCTGCGTTCAGGACAGATCATACTGCAGCACCAATGGATGAACCAAGGGGAACACCATTAGGAGCTTCAGATTTCTGACTGTCAATGGCTTAACACGATGTAGCTCTCGTGGTTATAGGGAAAAATACACTTTTTGTTATGAGCATGCAGGGTGTAGCTCACTTAAAGGTATTATAACCACTCTGCATCGTCTTAGTAAGTTCAGAACTGACGAGTTTGTGTCTGTGGGTTCACTATCAGCTGAGTGTAATTCCTATGCGATACCTGGTCCCTAATGAACGAATAATTGAAAGTATGGGATTTCCAGAATACACCCAATTGCCCAAATTTAATGATCACGTGAAATTGGAGTCAGATTGAACACGGAGCTAGACTAAGATTTAAACGAAATCCTGATAAATTCAGAAACGCAAGTAAAAGAAGCTGGAATCCGCTTTTTGGGCTGGCGGGTGGATCCTTACAACTCCTTTTAAAAGTAATCACGTTACTGTTCTGATTACTTTGTTTCAAAAGTAATTAGTTACATTACTAGTTACATTACTTTTTGTCTATGAAATTTATGAAATCCCAGCATACACAGAACAATGTTTTTTGTAACTAAAGCAAGCGGCTGCTGCATGCATGGTTTGGCAGAATGCAAGCAAAGTGCGCTGCATTTATAATCTCTAGAAGATATGTGTAAGGCTGCGGCCATGTATGGTAACAAAAATGCCACTTAATTGGACAAAAAAAATGCCCCTGCACAAATAAATATAATCTATTACATCTGTTGCTAACAAAGTGAATATGAATAGACCGTGTCGAATGTGGCATTATATTAAGATCTTCTCATGTTGAAGCATATTGTATTTTAGGCTTTTTTTTACGTTGGCTACGTTTACATGTACCCAAATAATCCATTTGTAATCGGATTGATGGCTCAATGGGACTGAAAAACGTTCATATAAACACCTTAATCGATTCGACTGAGCATGATCTGAATTAAACTTGACGCACGGAACAAGCGGCTCTTCCTTTTGAATAGGCCTAGTGTGGTATAAATGCGTGTCCTGTCATTATAAAACTCTATTTTCACTCGGCAACTGTGAAGTGAGCAGGACAACCTTTTTTGGAGACTCATCCACAGGGAACCTGTTTTGGGGGCGGAGAGGGGCTTTTTTTTGTGTGATAAATATGAGCAGCACAGCGGTTTATCTGTATATTTATCCATAAAATATTAAAACAAATAAAGAAACCGTGTAGGAGAGTGGTTATTATGTGCAAACAGTGAGAAACTCTATATTATCTATGTCACATTCACTTTCACTATTTGAGCAGTGTGCACGTTAAAAAATCTATTCCGATTTGTAGCTTGTGACATATAAACCGGCACATCAACCCGATCACTTTATTTAGCGTTCATGTAAACAATACATTCAGATTTATCAATCGTAATGAATTCAGTCCGATTGAACCAAAAAGTGTGCATGTAAATGTAGCCATTGTTGCACATTTTAACCATTCACACACAATACTGATGTGTTTAGGAATGCAATGGCAAAACAGAAGCGTTCAGATGACTCCTCGCTGAAACTCACCAGTTTTGTTGAGTGTGTGTGCGTTCTCTGACTGAATTCCGGACTTTTGCGAATTCCCTCATTATAAACAACAAAGCGCTGATGTATGTACAAAGATTCATTACACAGTTTATACAGCTTTAGTGATTATAACAATAGTTTTGTTTAGTTTTTTGAGAAAATCAGCCAAAACAATATCTATAAGAATAACTTAAATCTTGAGTGCTTAAACTCGCAATAGATCAATGTTAGTGATAATGTCACTCTTTGTATATAATTTATTCACTGTTTGAATAATTGTGGAATGGAAACATTATATAATTATACATTTCTGAAAAAAGGCCGAAGTCAACAGTCATAAATGCCAGAAGATAAAATGAGTTATTTTATGCATTTAAATGTTTTCATGGTTGCATATTTTCTAGTATAAGTGCACTGTGCTCACATTTATTTGTGCATTAAAAAATATATAAAAATACGTATCATATTGTGCCTGTAAAGCCGAGTTCAGACTGCACAATTTTCAAAGTAGACGGGCTACTGTTCTATTCACACTGCATGACTATCTTGGCCAGCATTCAGTCACTGCTGTGTTCACACTGCACGATGGATCGGCGACAGAAGGTTTCACACTGCATGACTTTACAATAGGAAGAATCGCCGACAACTCTGTCTGGCACGCAAACTACGTTTCACAACCAAACACCCGCGAGATGTGACAAGGAAACAACGCGATATCACACGTGCAAGAGCGGAGTTTTCACGTGAGACTGGAATAGCTCAGACGAAACCTCAAACAGACACGGGTGCTCCTGCCAAATTTATTCTAATTTATCTTCCATTTCATGGGTCCAAATAGACGAAAAGAAAGCCTTTTTCTGAAATGAAGCCATGCTTGGTGATATTGTGGTCTATAACTCCTCCTCGCTGCTCTGTATCTTTGGCGGACAATCAAATAAAACTTTAATAACCAAAATAACCACAAAACAGCACGACAGCCCCTCGCGGATGACTGTCGCGCACAAACAAAAACCAAACACAAAACAAATCCCAGGCCAGGTCCTCTCTCGTCCTTCACTGTCATCGCTCTTCTTTTATATCCTTCCAATCTCCTCCGTGGGACGCGAGACCAGTGAGTTGTGCAGGTGTTGCTCATTTCCAATCACTCCACCAGCCTCGCTCTGTTCCCACGGCTCTCGGCCCGCCCCACTCCTCACAGTGCCTTATATGGTATATCTCGAATTGCAAAATATATTTTAGTACATGCATTTGAGAGACGTTCTTGTGTGCTGCGTACATGCAGTTTTAATCACCTTTTTGTTGATTTCATGACTTAGCTGATGACAGAACGAGGTATATAGCCTATGCTCAAAGTTTCTTGTGCGGGTAATTTACGATGACGTGATACAGAGCGTGCGCCACATATCTGCGTACTGTTGAAGAGTTTGCACTGTGAGCACAGTAAAACGGCTGATAGGACAGGGAAGTGTGTTTTACTGACAAATAGTCTAACAATATCTCATCAGACCGCAGTTCACAGTTGTTCTACTGAAGCTCATTTGGCTGCTGTAGCTTTTCCAAGCTCGTTTGACTCACGCCTGACGCTGAGGTGAAGCTCAAGTGCGCGTCTGCAAATTCTCCCGTTTGATGTGGTGATTGCATAAAGAGATACGGCAGTTCGCATCTAAATAAATGCATTTCTTGTCAAGAAAAAAATGGACAAAAACTGCAGTTTTGATCGGGGTGGCCAAAGGAGTTGGCACACTTTTGTTAGTGGTGGCCACTCTGTTAATACATTTGGCTGCTTTTAGCATCACCCTGGAGTTGGTTCACCCTCCCCCTATAATCTCAGTTCATGCAATCTCACAAATCTGTTATAACACAATAAATATATGCATAATTAATATTTCATTATGTCTACAATTCGTGTGTTATAATGAGAGGAAACGTGAGCATGCAAATTTCAGCACTGCATTGCTCAATGCTGCAAACACGTGTTATAGCCTAAATAGAAACTCTGCATACACTTGTGTATTTTATGCAATAGATGAATAACAATTTATATGTTTTAGATATTTTATGTTTATATATTTTTATTTTACTGGAGTCCCATGAATCATTTTATTCTCCCGTATCCCACACACACATAAGGTTCTGCACTGCCTATCAAGTCTTGTGCAACGCGCTGCACTCTTTTGCGTCGGGTCTCGCGGGAGAAGGTCTCTAATCCACTGGCACTTGACTTGACAGTGCGTGTGCTACATCCTTTTTACAATCTCTGGAATATAAAACAATGCATTCTGTCAGCAGTGTAATGCGGCAGTAACGTATAGAGACCTCGACTTCGTTTTTGAATTTTTTTACGTGTTAGATTACTCCATTACTAAAAAAGTAATCAAATTGCTGATCTGTCCCTTCTCTGACAAATGCCTTGATTTATTTCCTGTTATTATGAAGCCCCTCCCTCAGAAATATGCGATGGGCTGAGGTTGGTCAGCTGGCACAGCGTGCTGTGATTGGCTAAACCGCCTCGAGCGCGTCTGAACATCCCACCCCTCTCAAACTCATAATGTGCTCTGGTTTTATTGTAAACAATGACGTCCTCTTTATTGCTCATTAATCTGAGCCCAACTGAGACGCAGAGAATATTAACGAAGAGCACGGCTCTTAATGCTATGTTTGTTTGTTGTTGTCTCATAATTTTAGATACGCTGTTGTTTTTAAATGCTACTGCTTCTGTTCGCTTTTAATATACAGTTTTATTCTGATTAAAGCTTTAATACAGTACAGCAACCGTACGCGCATCCATGTATAACGCTTCTCATTGGTTTGTGAAAATAAGTGTATAAATGGGACAGTTTGCTGGAGCTGATCTGACGATCTGAATGAGAGAAAAAGAGAGACTGAGAGAGAGATGCAGAGCAGGGCGAGGAACAGGATGGAGAACCGCTGCTTTAGAACATTGGTTTTGAAACTTGTGAGTCCATTAGAATCGTTAGAAGACAGAATTGCGATTCAAATATGAACAGATTTTTACATGCACCCCTAGTTTTCTCTTCCTCTTCTCTAAAGCAGCACAATATGGCCTCGCGCCCTTTGTTGCGTGTTCCTGGGGGCGGGTTTTATCTGGGTTTGTGATGTAATAGTCCTGGGAAGAAGCTCTCCTTACCAGCCATTTTTGTAGGCATTAATCTGCCAGAACTTTAAAAGACGATCTCCGTTTGCATTGAACTTTCACTCATTATATGTTACTGTCACTGGATAGTGAAGATTTGGGCTGTTGGACTGAGTTTTTACACTGCACTATATCCACAGCACAAAAACCACCACATTCTGCTTCAATGAACATAAAAAGAGCTTTTAACTTTCACTCCTTCTGCGATGCAGATTTCTGAAGATTACAAAGCAAAATTACCTATCAACGTTGCATCTGTTCCTCCACTTCTTTTCTTAATAATTACTATATTAATAATCACAATATAGCTATTTTTTATTTTATCTTTGTTATTAAAATTTTTATCAAAGATGCAAATAAACAATGGCACAAGTATAATAAAAGATAGAGACGAATTAAATAGTGCATTACTTTTTTCATCTTACATCTAAACAGAAGCACTCAAGTAAACAAATAGACTAATCAAATGTAAAAATACAAAATACATGCGCTGCTTATTGACATAATTATTTTTTAAATTACATTTATATCTGAATATATGTAAAACTATAGATTTTCAAACATCAAAGTGTAATGAATTAATATGTATTTGTGTACAAAATGACATATATACATATTTTCCTATTCTATTTTGCCTGGAAACGCTTCCAACACGCTTGCGTGTCGCGTGAAAAATAGGCGTCGGTTCTATTTCTAGCATGCACGCGTTTTCCGCACGTCTCATGCAGGCAGTCTGCAAGCTCTAACCTGTTAACATGGGAGCCGAATAAAAAATGGACACGCCACGCATCCAATGTGTCGCCGGCCTCAGAGACCAGCCAAAGTAGCGGTCTTGGGTGACGGGATGGGGGGCTTTTGATATTAGACTTCGTAGCCTATAATTGTTACAAGTAAGGGTGTGTGCTAACGTAAGGAAAAAGTGCTAGAGGAGGATCTGGAACAAATGAGGAGTTTACTGGATGACGAAGGAGATTACAGACAATATACTACATTTACAATACAATCTTAGGTTAACACTCACAAATATACATATACCAATATAGCATTAACATAGACAATCACGGACGAGGAGGAACTGAACAGACCAGGTATTTAAATACACAGGAGTTAATGAGGGAACTGGAGACAGGTGGGGAATAATCAATTAACCAAAACAAGAAAAGGAAGGTGACCAAATAAGGGAACAGAAATCCATGAACGTAACAGTTCGCCCCCTCCCGGAAAGGTGTCTCCTCGCACCGCAAGAGGAATACCAGCGGAGGGAGGGTGGGGGTTCTGGAGGCGGGCGAGGAGCAGGCGACGAGGGAGCAAGGAGGATGGAACCAGGGCGGAGTGGATGGAGGGAGGAGCCAGGGAGGAGCCCGGAGCAGGAGGAGCCAGATGGTCGTCCAGAGACCAGCCAGGACGGAGATCCACGGTGGAGTCGACTGAGGGAGGAGCCATGGTGGAGAATGAGCTGACGACACCAGGGGGCCGACAGGTGGAGACTGCACCGGTGGGTGAGGAGCCCAAGATGGAGCAGCGCAGCTGCAGATCCAGGGTGACATCGAGGATTCGGAGGGCTTAGGTGGAGCAGACCGCTGTGGAGCCGGAGTGACTGAGGATGGAGGTGGAACCAGAGGGAAGGAGGAGCCTGACAGAGCCGGAGGGATGGAGTGACGAGGTGAAGCCAGAGGAATGGAGTCCCGAGGCGGCGGATGGTCAACGACTGACCAAGGTGGAGCCGGAGGGATGAGGGAGCCCGGTGGAGCAGGTGGGATGCCAGGCCACGGTGGAGATGAGGGAGCTAAGTCAAGCGGCGAACCATCGCACCCAGATGGCGCGGACTGAGGGTGAGCTGCGGGACAGACTGGCACCAGCAGTGATGACGTCGAGGAACTGGCTGGTCTAGGAGGAGGAGAGAGAGGAAGGATGGGAGGAAACACAGGAGGATCAGGGCTGGAAGGAACCTGCGGAAGTGGAGCAGGGGAACTGGCAGGTCTAGGAGGAGGTGGGAGAGGGAGGCTGGGAGGGAATACAGGAGACACAGGAAATTCAGAGCTGGGCGGAACCAGCGGAGAAGCAGAAAATTCAGAGCTGGGCGGAACCAGCGGAGAAACAGAAAATTCAGAGCTGGGCGGAACCAGCGGAGAAACAGAAAATTCATAGCTGGGTGGAACCAGCGGAGAAACAGAAAATTCATAGCTGGGTGGAACCAGCGGAGAAGCAGAAAATTCAGAGCTGGGCGGAACCAGCGGAGAAACAGAAAATTCAGAGCTGGGCGGAACCAGCGGAGAAACAGAAAATTCATAGCTGGGTGGAACCAGCGGAGAAACAGAAAATTCAGGGCTGGGCAGAACCAGCGGAGAAACAGAAAATTCAGGGCTGGGCGGAACCAGCGGAGTAACAGAAAATTCAGAGCTGGGCGGAACCAGCGGGACACAGAAAATTCAGAGCACAGGAAATTGGAGGGATTACCTCCATAGACCAGTCCATAAGGTCCATAAGTTGCTCCATATCATTTCCCAAGACCGAAAACAGCTCACCCTCAGTCGCAGAAGAGTGGGCAGGGCTTTCCTCCATGCCCTCGATCTCCACTAAGACTCCCACGACGCACGGTGTTGCCGGCTCACACACCTGGTCAGTCGCGCTCTCTAGGTCCTGCTCCCTGTCGGTGATAGGCTCGGGCTCTGCGGCTGCAGTGGGCTCTGGCTCTGTGCGGCGTGATGGCTGGCTGGTCTCTGGGTCGGGATTGGGGCTGGAGATGTCCTCTTGGGCGGTGCAGATGGTCCATGAAGATCCATTTTTCTCCAGCACCCACTCCACGAAAGCGGCGAAATCCTCTCGGGGACCATTCGCTGATAGGCGTGCCTTACACTGCTCGCTCAGGCCGGTGTAGTAGAAGTTGGAGAGCGAGCGGTCGGGGAAGTGGGTAAGGCACGCCAGATCTAAAAAGTCCCTGGTATGGTTCTCCAGCGAATGGTCCAGTTGCTCCAGGCATAGGAGACGGACTGCTGGAATCGCCATTCCGGGAGAGGGAAGAAAACTAAAACCAAAAAGAAAGAAAAATGCCGCTAACTAAACTGTTTTGGTCCGTGATTCTGTTACAAGTAAGGGTGTGTGCTAACGTAAGGAAAAAGTGCAAGAGGAGGATCTGGAACAAATGAGGAGTTTACTGGACGACAAAGGAGATTACAGACAATATACTACATTTACAATACAATCTTAGGTTAACACTCACAAATATACATATACCAATATAGCATTAACATAGACAATCACGGACGAGGAGGAACTGAACAGACCGGGTATTTAAATACACAGGAGGTAATGAGGGAACTGGAGACAGGTGGGGAATAATCAATTAACCAAAACAAGAAAAGGAAGGTGACCAAATAAGGGAACAGAAATCCATGAACGTAACAATAATAAAAGATAATGAATTTCAAACCTTAACTAAACACATTTTTATTCAAAGATCAACCGTCTGTCATTACTTTTTAGTCTGCCACAAGAAACAACAACATTAAAATCATGAACTCAAATGTCATTGTAAAAAAAAAAACAATGACTGTTGTAACAGTGCATAAATTAGACCTTTCTGTAACGCTAACGCTAATAAGCTTAAACGAAAATAACGAAATAATTGTGTAGCGGAGTATTTTTTGTACACAGTGCCGCGAGCTGTCAATCAACCTCCTCACAGCTGCAGCAACTTGCGCTCTCTTCATCAAGCTTTAAAACAAAAAGGGGACAAAAAGGTCGCATTGTCTTTGTGCATATAGATTAATTAGATAAATGAATATCTAAATTCGTGCATAGCCGCCTACGGTATTTTTTTAGAACTTAGATAAAAGATGCTGCAGCCAATGAGCAGCCGGCGGGGGCTGGTTGCAGGACGACTCAACCTCCGCAGACAGTTTTTAATGTTTATCAGACAATAACTACTCAAGATTTTGCTTTAGTATAATTTTCGGGATAATTAGGGCCAGATTCGGGATTCGGGACAACAGTTTAGATTTCGGGACTGTCCCGAATTTTTCGGGACGTCTGGTCACCCTACCTGAAAGAGCTACTGCATTACTTCATTAGCTTGCGTCTGACCTGCAGCGATATCATTCAGGCCTGGTGGGGTGTCAGCCAGTGAGTTATCTGATTCTGACCATGATGTTGTAGTTCTCAGAGTCTGAAGCCAGGAGAGCATATTAAGTGTTGTTCACTGTATTTGAATGTTTACCGAGTCGAGTGTGCGCGTTTCACACATCCTCTCCGGCCACGTTGAGTTGTTGACACTGACAGCGGTAAAAGCGATGTAAGCGCTTTTCACTTGTAAAACTCAAGGGTGTATGGGTAATGTAGTCTCTGCTCTCGGTGGGATGAATTAGGAGGCTTGCATTGTGAAGGGCGCTCTGAAAAGCTGCAGCGCAGGCAAGAGATTAAAACCTCTATTAAAACAGATGTCCAAATGAGCGTATCTGTACGCTAAAAGCACGTTCTGGGTGCACGGAGAGGTGGCGGTACGCTCAAGAGCTATATTTGGAAGTGGCAGTACTGAGTACTGGTGCATACCGGCCCACTTAAAGCACTGAATTAGTCTGAGTGTTTTACTGTTATTGTGGCGACATCCCCCATCCCAAAATGTGACGATGAATGAAATGAACTGTGATTGGTTGTTTGACATGTCAGTCAAACGGCCTTGTGGGCAGGCCTTGGTCAATGGAAGCTTCCATAGATTCCAGACCTTCAGCCGCAGTCTGAAGGTCTGGCTCCACGAGACTAGTCTAAGCATGACATGGTATTTTTATTTGTGTCCAGAATGAGTAGATGTGAACAGTATGGTGTGCTAAACACTCTCCTACAGTGTATGTTTCAAACATACTCAAACCCTGAGGGCGCTCTCTTGCAGAAAATCCAAAACGGACTCCTATAAGTAATAACTTGACGTGCCAGGGGATCCCTAATATGGACAAAGGCATCCAGCTATCACTGTGGCTAAGGGTAAATAAAAAGACAAGAGATTCACGATTGTGATAATATATGATTTGTTTGTGTTTTTAAAGTCATCTCTAAGTAATAAAGTAGGCTATCTGAAAGATGCAGTGGTAACTGACTTAGCATGTAACACAGTAGCCTATAGAAATTATTACATGTGTTTTCTGCCTTATTCTTTGATTAACAAAAAGTGTAATTAAACAAATCATAAAATTACCCTGCTTTCTGTGTCCCCCTAGATGAGCCACTGCTAAAGTAAAGACAATTACAATTACAATTGACCTTTCAGCATCAACAGATGGTCCTCTTTGGTATTGCAGCTTGACTTGTAGTTTATATATAAAAAAAGCTCAAAACAAATGTATCATGTATCAACAATGTATCATTTATTTTTTTTCCTCACAGTTTTTCCTCACAATATACATAAATTATAACTGTGAAAATGAAAATATTTAAAATTTACCATCCTCGACCTAATCCTGAATTTAGTACATCTATTATATTCATGTGAAACATGTTTCAAGGTTTTCCTTATGTTAACTATTTTCTTAAACTTTTTCTTTATCTATTTAGTATTAAATCATATGGGGATGTTTGCTAAAATACCTTTGAAACCCTACCTAGAAACATTTCCACCAGCCTCCACTGCCTAATTGGATGCTTTGCCATTTCAGCAGGACTGTAAAAACACACGGTCCAATCAGCTTACTGCATGTCTAATCCACCTGACACCCCATCACAACATGTCACTCTGAGATGTGTATTTTTATAATGTATGTGTGCACGCACATATTCTGCACATATTCTGACAGTCATGTCATAAATTGGATTTATAATGCATTAAAACATCATCCCAGCAGACATCTCTAAACTAATGTCACACACATACTGAAACAGTTCTTCTGCACTCACCCTCCGTGTATCATAATTAATGTAATAACCTGAAGTTACTAGGGAATCTGATTGAATTTAATAAATGGACTTCAAATGTCTGCAAAAAATCCCTTGGATGTAGGTCAATGCATAGCACGGAATAATTTGTTTGCAGATGACCCAAAGTTAGATATTTTGGTATATAATGGCACAGAAAGAGTGTTTAAACTTTTTGTTGACACTGTAAGAGAAGTCAAAACAGCAAAATGGCTCAAATGCTCATTAACTGACTTCCATGTAAGCCTGGGTTGCATTGTGTGACTCTGTGTTATAATCTGATCCAGATATTAATGTGCTGATACAGAGAGATGAGACTAATCTTAGTAAGATCTAGGGTGTGAGAAGCTGAATGAGGAACAAATATAGCATTGCAAATGCCCTTCTATGGATTTGAGTTTCAACTCGCTGCATTGTTTACTCTGCATGTTTGAATATATTGTGTATTTGTGCGCCAAAACGCTATGCTGCTACCCACCATGTCCTGCTCGTAGAGACCCAGGTGATCTTTTAAAAGTGATAGGCACAGTGTGGTGGTTCTTGACTCCATGGGTGATGTGTGTTTGGGGTGTCCTCACAAGGGACTCTGATCCAGCCGTGATGCCCAGTGAGAGAGCTGTGAGGTACAGGCTGAGGCAGGCAACTGAGGCCAGACCCCGAATAAGGGTCTCAGAGCAAGATTGCCAGTCCGCCAGCCTCCAGCCACAAAACATCTTCCCAGAGCGAGAGAATGCCAAGACACACGGACGCTTCAGCACACCTGTCTGTCCATTCTGCTCTCTCACACACACCTTCTTAAAGAAGGAGTGCTCAAAATCCAGAAATCAACCAGCCAGGAGAAAGTACACCCAGTCCTTGTCTGTTTGTCCTGGTGGTTTAAGATACAATCCAACGTTTGATAAGGCAGGAAAGAGTATTTTCATTTATGGACCAAAAAATCCTAATAAGCAAATTCCCAAACCCAGTTACTTCACCATTACTCCCAGAAGCCCGAAGTCATGACAACGACTGAAACGTCCGGCAAAAACACTAGAATGGATTTCCTGAGGTATCAGCACATGCAAAAATCAGGCATTTTCTGAATTCCAAGTCTGAAATCAGAAATTCTGCTGTTTTTCGGCTGAATATTGTATTCAGTCTGTCATTTAAGAGAAGAAATCCCAAGAAATCCATCAAAAGCTGGCTGGGAGCCTCCAACGAATACTGAGAGCTTCATTTACACTCTTACCCGAGGACAAGGTTTCTTGCTCTCCATGGAGAGAGAGACAGAGAGAGAGAGATCTCCCCACACACCTGCACAAGCTGCGTTTCCAGCCACAAGACAGAGCACAGAGCAGCTCTGGAGGCTGTCCAAGAGAGAGAGTAAGTGTTGGGAGGAAGAGAGGGAGGGGTAGTGCTAGCACTGGAATCAGGGCATGAAAGCACCGCTATGCAAATGTTCAGCCAAAACACACCAAACACTGCATAGAAGGAGAAACTGGGATGTGTGCTTTGTTGTTTCCTGTAAGCAATATTCCCATCACTCTGTTGTAAAAAATGCATACTAAAACCATAAATATCTCACTTTCCTCTGGTACTTCCAATTAAAGCTATTTTATCTCTCCGAGTCTGGATTCACCCCTCTCTCTTCCTGAAAGTAGAGCGGGGATTTTCTTTGGAGACACTTCTTTTGCTCCAACTTGAAAGAGACTTTGTGCCATACGTCAGCTGTCTCTCCAGATGCTCCTTCCGCTGCCCAACACCAGCTGACGTCAGTAGCAGTGAGCACACTGCATCTGCACCGCACATAAAGAGCCGTGTGTGCAGGCGAAGCAGACTTGGCCCTCAAGAGTCGTCCTTTGGGAGGAAGTTGCTCATTCAACCACCAGGAAAAAAAAGCACACAAAGAAAAGGGCTAATAAATGTGAGTTTGTGTGAAAGCATGTCGCCCTTTGTGGATGTGACCGCTGCTGATGGAAGCAAAGCTCAAAGTTGCAGTTACTATCACAGATTGATTGAGTTATTTATTTTTACAAACTGGTGTCCTGAATGCAATTGTGTTGTGCAGCAAGGGAAATAACTTATTTAGTGGGCTGGGAATTGGGAAATTGTTTGTATTCAGAACCAGATTCATTTTTACAAATATTGTATACCATATATGTAACATTTACAGTGTACATATATATTCACTAATTCATAAGACGGATATAACCATGCCACTATGCATGTGTGCAATGTATTTTTGAATCTGATTGAGAAAGTAGTCAGGTTAAACTGTTTACAAGGCAACACTTAAGAAACTGAGCTCAGATGAGACTGACTGAGGCGTTTAATTTATGGCTTTTCAGCTTTCAGTCCGATGGAGCAATCAAACTGTAAACGGATAGCTTTAGCTAATGTGAGGGATTCTGTGAGAAACTCTCACCCTTCCTGAATCTGAAGCATGATGAACAAGATTTCCTCTTCTCTGATCACACATCCTCCAGTACCGTTCATAACTAATAAAAGTGATTAGCCACGTTTCCACTTCGGGGCTTGATTTAGCCTCCTCAGGGAATCACCTTGGTCCAAAGAGCACTAGCTGGGGCTTGATGTGATCACAGACAAAGGCACATGATCAGAGCACACCCTATTTTCCCACATTTCATTTAAACATTTCTGACATTTAAAACCATTTTCCAGCTCAGCTGACACTGTTGGGTATTTGATATAAATGGCATCCTAACTTCAGAGCTGACAGCCTCAGGGCAACGGTCCGATCCATAGCATGGTTGCTCTCTTGGTGACCTGAGTTTAAAGGAGTCATGACCCACAATTTTCACTTTTCCACGAGAATCAATGTATGTTATGATTGCCTAACGATTATACACTGGCCGGGAAGCCGATATTTAAAAGTGAAGCATTTGTTTACCTCAGGGTTTGTAAAATAGCCTACGTGCACGCGCACTCAAATACGAGATTTTGATTTCTTCCCCGTCTTGACGTCAAGAGGGGCAGGATATACCATATATGGACACCGCAGCAGGAAGCTCGCCCCTTCCCCTCTCCCCCTCATATTCAGTCGCGAAAGATGCTGGAGTAGTGCACACGTGAGTTGCTCTGTGGTTGACTGCCAGAATCAACATGTAAATGTGTTTTCTCTACCAAGAACGGACCTAGCTATCAGAGACCAGTGGATTAAATTCATTTTTAATGACGCGGTTCCTTCAACCCTTCCACTGGCTTATCGTCACGTGTTTGTGCTAAACATTGTACGCCGAAATCCTTCACAAATTTGGGGCAATATCAGGCGAAGTTTGCATCGAAGCTCGGGAAAAGCGCCATTCCAACAAAATTGCATGCAATTGAAACGGTAAGACTGTGTTTTTTATTGCTCTACTGTGTGTAACCAACAGCATCTAACTGCTAATGCGGCTATTGTATGCTATTGCATCTGTCACTAGACAAATAAACGAAAGATTGGAGGTGAAGTAATTATTTATGTTCCCTGTAAACGGACTGCAAAAACTGACTTTTGACTGCATTATAATGATTTCTTAATTCAGAATATGATCAAGATTGCGTAGGTTGATGTGTTCTGGGAATTTGCCAGTTAATAGTAACATTTAAAGCCCCTTAAGTGAACGAAATGACTCGAAGAAAGATTTGTTCATTTTGATGAACGCGTATGAACAAGAGAGTCTGGCGTTGCCAGATTGGGTGTTTTTTTCCGCTACATATTAAGGCCGGTTTACTAGAAGGCTTTATAGAAATCTGGCATCCTACTGAACGAAGTTAAACTGAGAGAGCGTGGCGTTCACAGACACCAGAATGAACGACTTCACAGTAACATTCATCAGGCAGTAATGCGGTACGTTCAGTTCATGTTCGCCCAAAATATGAACGAGTTCATGAACTATCGTTCAATGAACGCGTCCAGGCACAACTCTGGCAGGAGTATTAGCTTCGAGCTATGGGGAATGGCTGCTAACGTACTTTGCAAAAAACAAATGACTGAGATCATCATGAATTCGGTTATTGTTTATTTGTTGCCTAACGCTTACATATGAGGCGCCGTCTAGTTTGTGTGTGTGTGTGCTCACGTCTTATATTTGTGTGTGTGTGCTGTGCTCGTGTCTCATATGAGTAACTTTATGTGCGTAGATAGTTCATATACATGTATGTGTGACCACTTAGTATATATGCAAGCGTGTTTCATATGTGTGCGTGAATGAAGTTTGATTTAAGCCCTAAACGGTGCCTCATACTTATACACTGGCCGGGAAGCCTGTCGCGTTCATTCACAACTTGCGCCATGATGTCAGTTTGTAATGATATGCTAAAGCGTTACCTGCGTTGTCAACCCCCCCCCCCCTTCCTGCAACCAATCAACGTGCCCCTCATTTGCATTATTATAATGACCGTCCACGACAGCCAAAATATCGCATCAGATCTCGCGAGACAATAATGCCTACAGAAATAAGGGTCTGAGGAGCTCTGTGTTTATTTTTTTTCCACTTTTCTTTTTTAGAAGGGCCTGAAAGACTATAATACAGCAGTAGGTATCCAAGGTAATACGAGGGTATGACTCCTTTAAGTTCTGTTGTGTGGTCTTGTCCCATTCAACTCACTCTCTCCATCCATTGCTTCCTGTCTGCTCTCATATAGCATTATCCAAATAAAGATGAACTATCACAAAAATAAAATAAATAAATATAACTATTCCCTCTTTCTGTCCGGGGGCTCCCTGTTTTATACTTCTAAGTGACACATAATAAAATAAAAATGAGAGATGTGATCAACAGTGGCCCAACAAACACAGGAAGGCAAATGCTGTAAAGTGCATTCTTCATTTCCATCAGCACAGGTCTTTACCAACACTATTAGCTTTTAACACTCATGTAATCAAACCGTTTATTTACCTTTGATCTTACTTTTGTCTAATTACTCTGGCTATTCAGTCGTTTCATACATCTGCCCATGCAGCATCACTACGCCATACATTCAAGAAGGTGTTTTATCTTGTGAGTTTAATGTCATAAGCTAAAGAAGAGCTGAAACACACAATAAGAGAGCAGCTCTGTGAAGGCTGTCAGGATATCAGAAAGTGTTGTGTGTGCTTCACATGAGTGCCCTCAAGTGGTGGCAGAACTCCAGCACACTGAGACCAGCAGAAAATCCATCTAGTACAGTAAATTTACTAAACATTTTCCTCACCAAGAAAAGGCTCTCTGAGTTCTTTTAAATCTAAATAATCACTTGCAAACAATGTTTGGTATACTAGGGAATAGGAAGAAATATACCAGAAATAAAATATTAAACATGCAAAAGAAGAAGAAATAAACATTGCATATATAAAAAAGAATAAATCAGCAATGGTAAAGATGAGAATGGTAATCTAACAAATTTTCAAATTATTTCAGAATACAACTGTGTTTTGAGCAGGTACAGTATATTGGCTGAAATGAGATGCAATAGATCAAATCACAACTGGACTAGAGAGGAAACAGATGTTACAAGTCATAAAAAAATCAAATAAAATAATTTCCAGTTATTTATATTTAACCCCTTTGCTGTCAAAGATCGTCACCAGCCCCAGATTATCGTTTCATTTTCACAGCACGTTAAACGTCACACTCCTAAAACATTACAGATCAGATCGTGACTTTAAGATAGCACCAATTAATTAGCCATGTTCACTTCCAAATGCCAAAACACATCACCTACTACGAATAGAGATTACATGCACATAGAAACACACACACATACCAACATACAGTACACACACAAACATCATATGACAAGCTCAGTACACTTTATCCACAGATGACAAACAATGAACAGGGCCTACACACATCCTCATATATTAACAGAAAAGAGACGGTCACCTCATCATTATGACCCTGCTAAACTACTAGTTTTACAACACTACATATCAAACATGCTCCTGTTGCACCCTTTAAAACAGGATGCAAAAATCTCCCTTACCATCATTACACAAAAGCCCTCTGTATGTGGTCACGCAGGTGAAGCCTTCCCACTGCTGAATACAAAGCCCCTGATTGGCACACGAATCCTATTGACAGGTACTGCTGGGCCCTGCACAAACAGCATCATCATGAGCATCAGAGAGAGACACGAATACATCAGGCACGAGAGCGGAGTTATCACTAGAGTACACACGGTGTCATATGTTTTACAACAGCAACACTACGTTATCATTGCACTCATTCATGTAAGGGACACTCAGAACACAAGAATAGAAAAATAAATTCCACCAGCAGGGAACATTTATAGTTAAAGTCTGTGAAAATGATTTTGTGCCTCTTTGGGCTGGCACTACAATGCACCTTTCATTTACAGAATGTAAGATTCTGGGGGGCACATAAGTAGTGAATTTAGGTAAAGAGGTACAGAGCTAGTGGTTGTTCTGTAGGCAAACATTTATACCTTGATTTTTTTAAGGCTAATTTTAATTGGGATTGCTTTTCAGTTAGGGAACTCTTTGATTATTTATACCTCCTGCAATTTATTAATACCCCTACTAAAACATCTAAATGAATCAACTTACTGGAAGTCGTCCTTACAGATGCACCCCACAGATCTACACAGACTGCAGGATTCTGTGATGATGCTAGGGATCATTGTGCCATTGCCTGTTTAAGAAATGTAGAATTCTAAATTTGTTTTTTATTTTTCTTTTCTTTTATACATTTAAAAGGTCTGATGAACATGCACTTTTATCCGAACTGTATAATATAGATGTTGATAGAGGTTAACATCATTTTGTATTAAGCATGCCTCTATAAAGAAATGTAGGATTGGGAGGGACAGCCCTTGGTTTACAGTTGAATTATCCAGAATGATTAGAGAGAGCACTGTCTTGAGCCAAGACTTGATTCAGCTTAACTAAAATTAACACTAAAGATGAAATAGATTATTGTTTCTGTTAGTCTTTTATATCAACAGGCTCTTTACATAATACATATTTAATACATATTTACTAAATCATATCGTGGTCTAGTGGTAAGAGAGTTTAACTCCTAACCCTAAGGTTGTGGGATATGGACTGTCCAAGAAATAGTTTCTCAGATTTTCTTGATTATGATTATTGGTGATTTTATCTGCTTGCTAAAGAGTTGAACAGTCGTATTGACTCTTTTGACTTATTCCAAATTGTTATGGGGCCTACACACTCACTCACTCAGTCATTCACTTGACTTTATTTTGTTACATGAAGTCACTATTTATGATCTTGAAATTGGTGATTTAAATTTCTTGGCTCATAACTCTGAAGTTCACCTGTTTTATTTCAGATCAGGTTGTTGGGAGCCAAGAAGTCTATTATTTTGTTGCGTGTGTTTAGCTCTACTTTAAGTGAGGATTTTGTTCACCAATTTAATGAGGCATGTAAGCTGGTCTGTTTCTCTTGACTGTCCCTCAAATGAATCAGATGTTGAACAGCAACTTTCTTTAATTAAAAATGTCCTTAAATTTTCAAATCTATTGCCCCATTTTGGACTAAGCAACTTAAACCGAAGGCAGAGCCATGGGTAAATACTGATATATGGGCTCTGAGACAAGTATGTCGGTATGCAGAACAGAAATGGGAAAAAGCTAAATGATCAAATACCCAAGATTTTGTTCTCTACAATTGTCTCTGTTATAAATCCCTCTATTGATCTGCAGTTGGATGACCCAGCTACTACTTGTGAATGCTTTTCAAGGTACTTCACAAACAAGATACGTGACAATAGACAGCTTATTGTCCCCATAAACATGATCCATCCTCTCTTCCCTCCTCTCTGTACCTCATCTTTAAATCTCTATAGACTGTCTGAACTTATGAAGTTAAAACTAACCACATCTGTAACGGATATTATTCCAGAATATTTAAAGCATGCTAAAGCATGCAAAATACTAATCTTCTTTTTATTCCTAAAACCCTTGATAAGGTACTTTCTGTCCAATTATTTTAGAGTCAAATCGAGTCATTCAGTCAGGATTTAGGAAACTTTGCAGTACAGAATCTCCTTTTTTAAGTGTATGAATATGGAGGAATTATTGAGTCAGATTATAAACTAAAAGTCTAAAACTAAAAGCCTTAAACCAAATCTAAAAATCTAAATTTGAAACTTAAAGTCCAAGTCGAAAATTAATTTGGTATTTAGGATAGGGCATTTGGTATTTAGGATAGGGCATTTTGTATTTAGGATTGGGCATTTTCTATTTAGGGTTGGACATTTGGTCATTTAGCCATTTAGGATTTAGGATTGGGGATTTGGGGATTTAGGAATGGGCAATTGAGGATTGAGGAGTGTATGCAAATTAGGAGGCATGGCCCAAATACTGGAGGCTGGGTTTGAAACGGCTGGTGCAGAGGCACCTTATGGACAGCAGAGGGAGCTCCCAGTGCTAAGGAGCACACTGTAATGAAAGTAATGTAATTGTAATGTAATTCTGTTTCTGTAATGAAACAGAGCGAGTGAGCGGCTTGAGCGAGGACTGTGTGATAACTTCAACTTAATGACAGCTTTGTAACATTTGTGGCCTCAAACACAAGGTCACCAGTGAAAGGAGTGCTATCGGTCTGACGACGAGAAAGCAGCAGACAGTGCAGCAGGTAAGATGCTAACATTATCTACTAGTTATATAAGCTGATATTGCTAACATGCTTTAGTAGGGTATTATTATATTGGGAAAAACAACAAAAAACAAGACCATCTAGTGGCAATGTGAAATGAGTGTATCTACTAATGTCAGAGGGGTTAACCGCAGTTTAAAAAACAAAACAGCATGTCCCAATATAATAATACCCTACTAAAGCATGTTAGCAATATCAGCTTATATAACTAGTAGCTAATGTTAGCATTTTACCTGCTGCACTGTCTGCTGCTTTCTCGTCATCAGACCGATAGCACTCCTTTCACTGGTGACCTTGTGTTTGAGGCCACAAATGTTACAAAGCTGTCATTAAGTTGAAGTTATCACACTGTCCTCGCTTAAGCCGCTCACTCGCTCTGTTTCATTACAGAAACAGAATTACATTACAATTACATTACTTTCATTACAGTGTGCTCCTTAGCACTGGGAGCTCCCTCTGCTGTCCGTAAGGTGCCTCTGCGCACCAGCCATTTCAAACCCAGCCTCCAGTATTTGGGCCACGCCTCCTAATTTGCATACACTCCTCAATCCTCAATTGCCCAATCCTAAATCCCCAAATCCCCAATCCTAAATCCTAAATGGCTAAATGATTAAATGCCCAATCCTAAATACCCAAATTCCCAATCCTAAATCCCCAAATGCCCAATCCTAAATCCTAAATGGCTAAATGACCAAATGTCCAACCCTAAATAGAAAATGCCCAATCCTAAATACAAAATGCCCTATCCTAAATACCAAATGCCCAATCCTAAATACCAAATTAATTTTCGACTTGGACTTTAAGGTTTAAATTTAGATTTTTAGATTTGGTTTAAAGGTGCCATCTGTCATATCTGGCAAAAAAATCAAGTCATACTCCACATTCCATACCAGATGGGGGCAGTATGCCTCAATAAAGTGAATTGGTCTACTCTAGAGTAACAAACGAGAAACGGCATAGTCTCTATGCTCCGCCCCTACCTTCACAACAACCCTAGAGCCATAGCTGAAGCCTATAAGAGATATAAGTTCTATAAGTTCTCAATTGCAGTCCTCGCGCCCCACTGCTCTGCACATTTTGAACGTTTCTCTTAGCGCTTCAGACATTTGTTCTATTCGAACATAAGTGCCCTGCGAAGTGGACATCACAGGATATTCAGCCATGATTCCAGTTCGAAGCGAACGTAGCTATATGTTCCAATCAAAGTGCATTGAAGTGTGCAAGACGTGAATTTAAATTGTATTGATTTACAGAGGTATATGATGTCACAGTTGTCCATGTTTAAAGACGCTGCACAGCACAAATCAGTGAATGAATGTTTCGATGTGAGGTAAACTTCAACAGATTTCCCCTGCTCAGAGAGTAGGGAGCAATGAACAATTGGAACACAGTTCATGCACGGAGTTAATTTCTAACGAGCTGATTATCTGAATCAGGTGTGTTAACAAAGAGAAACGTGCAAAATATGCAGAGCAGTGGGGCGCGAGGACTGGAATTGAGAACCGCTGCTATAAGAGGACGTTTTGCCTCCAGAGGAACGTTGGGTGATGTCAAGTGATTTTGAAACATGACATCTTCAAGCTACTCCCCTTCACCTTTACCAGTGAATATGTTCATATTCGTTTTGTTCATATTACATTGAGTTGTATATACACATTATTTGAATTAAATTAATTTGACAGACAGCATTCTGTCAACATCATTGGTCAACATCAGACAGCTGATGTTTACCAAGCTATCGCCAACCAACGTAACCAGAGCTGCCAACTCTCAAGCATTCACCGTGAGACACACGCAATTGACTCTTTTCACACGCTTTCACGCCACACATCAATTTTCTCACGTACAGAAAAACCACGAAGCAAAGAGGACACGGAGACCAACAGACTAGACAAAGCAGGTTAGTTATGATATAAAAAAATGGGTGTTATAGCTAGCTAATTATCAAACGCAGCTACGGTTAGCCATCGCTAACAGTAGCACGTTTATAGAACAGCCTTCGATACATTTCTATGTTATAACTTCCCGAAAAAAAATACACAAACATATAAAACAAACTTCTAGCGAAATACTAACAGCATCTAACTTACCAATCCAAATTCAGGTACGCCCACAAGCCGTGCGAGTTATTCGTGTATTGCAGGTTGGCTGGTGGTTATGTTGCCCGCATACCGCCTCCCATGGCCGAAACTGGTATTACGACACCTGTCGGGCCGGGGCGAGTAATGCTACTGCTAATTAAGGTTGATATCTCTGCAGCACTATAACTTGACATTTTTTAAATGACATCATCGCCCTTATATCTTCTCATATTTTTGATGCGTGTAGGTCATTTTTTTATATTTTTACCTCAATTTTTGCACATGGCACCTTTAAGGCTTTTAGTTTTAGACTTTTAGTTTATAATCTGACTCAATAATTCCTCCATATTCAAATGATAGTTTATTATGTTGATTCTGGGAACTAATAATGTAATACTTATGCTGCCTTTGATACGGTTGATCATGATCACATTATTTCTCATCTTGAAATTTGTGCGTGTGTTAAAGTTCAAGCACTGAACTGTTTCAAATTCAAACTATTTGAATAATATAATTTATTCTGTTTATATAAATGGATGTTTTATACTCAGAAGAATGTTTGACCTGCGGGGTTCCTCAAGGATCTATTCTTGCCCCATTTTGTTTTCTTTATATATATGCTCCCTTTGGGCTTAATTTTATGTGCAATCATCTGTTAAAAACTAAAGTGTTGTTTTTTACTCTGTCCTGTTATTTGATAAGCAGGAAAATACAGTAGTCAAATCATGCTTTTTTTGAAGTTGAGACTACTGGCCAAAGTTAAAAGCTTTTTAACTCCTAGTGAGTTCGAGAGAGTAATACATGCATTTACAGTGGGGTTCGAAAGTTTGGGCACCCCTTGCAGAATCTGTGAAAATGTGAATAATTTTAAAAAAATAAGAGAGATCATACTAAATGCATGTTCTTTTTTATTTAGTACTGTCCTGAGTAAGATATTGTACATAAAAGATGTTTACATTTAGTCCACAAGACGAAAAAAATTGCTGAAATTATTAAAATAACCCCATTCAAAAGTTTGGGAACCCTTGGTTCTTAATACTGTGTGTGGTTACCTGGATGATCCACGACTGTCTTTCTGTTTTGTGATGGTTGTGCATGAGTCCCTTGCTTGTTCTGAACAGTTAAACTGAGAACTGTTCTTCAGAAAAATCCTTCAGGTCCTGCAGATTCTTCAGTTTTCCAGCATCTTTGCATATTTGAACCCTTTCCAGCAGTGACTGTATGATTTTGAGATACATCTTTTCACATTGAGGACAATTGAGGGACTCAAACACAACTATTGAAAAAGGTTCAAGTGTTCACTGATGCTCCAGAAGGAAACAAGATGCATTAAGAGTTGGGGGGTGAAAACTTTTGGAATTTGAAGATTAAGGTAAATTGTACTTAATTTGTGTTCCGGGAAACATACAAGTATCTTCTGTTGCTTACGAAGGGCAGAACTAAATGGAAAAAAAATTATATTTCAACAAAATAAGACAAATTTGGCCATCTTCATCTCCATCTTCTCGTCAACTCTTAATGCATCTTGTTTCCTTCTGGAGCATCAGTGAACACTTGAACCTTTTTCAATAGTTGTGTTTGAGTGCCTCAATTGTCCTCCGTGTGAAAAGATGTATCTCAATATCATACAGTCACTGCTGGAAAGGGTTCAAATATGCTAAGATGCTGGAAAACTGAAGAATCTGCAGGACCTGAAGGATTTTTCTGAAGATCAGTTCTCAGTTTAACTGTTCAGAACAAGCAAGGGACTCATGCACAACCATCACAAAACAGAAAGACAGTCGTGGATCATCCAGGTAACCACACACAGTATTAAGAATCAAGGGTTCCCAAACTTTTGAATAAGGTTATTTTAATAATTTCAGCAATTTTTTTCGTCTTGTGGACTAAATGTAAACATCTTTTATGTACAATATCTTACTCAGGACAGTACTAAATAAAAAACAACATGCATTTAGTATGATCTCTCTTATTTTTTGAAAATTATTCACATTTTCACAGATTCTGCAAGGGGTGCCCAAACTTTCGAACCCCACTGTATATATTTTTGTCTAGAGTACTGCAATTCAGTCTACATAGGTATTGGTCGATATATGAACCGCATGCAAATATTCCAGAATGCAGCTGCTAGACTTTTTACTGGCAAACGTAAATTTGATCACATCACCCCCATCTTCCTCTGTCTGTGCAGTGACTGCTGGTATGTTTTATAATAGAGTTTAAGATTTTTCTCTGTTTTTAAGGTCTTAAATGGGCTGGCACCCTCTTATTTATCTAAACTTGAGACTGTTAACATATCTGCTAGATGTTTAAGGTCATCAAATCAGAAACTGTTAAAGGTTTCCAGATTGCGATTAAAAAGATAGAGAGACCGGGCTTTTTCCATAGCTGGCACCAAATTATGGAACAGCTAAACTTTATCAATTAAGATAATCATTACAGAATCTAAGTTTAAAGTAAAACTTAAAACCCAACATTGTATGGCACTGTTTTGTGATCTGTCCAGGTTTGATTCAGTTGACCATGAGCAGAATCAGTAATATGGGGTTGGGTTTCAGACTGTTGATGAGCTTGATGGCTTTTCAAAAGCTGCAAGTTTCATTATATTAACTTAGGTTGGTAGCAAATGCTAAAAGAAAAAAAAGAAGAAGAACCTAATTACAGGGTAAACTCCATTATTTGTGTCATCTTCAGTACACTTAAGAATAACTACACATGAACAAATAAGTAACACAACATTAACATTCCTGTAACTACTATTCACTCACAAGGAATTAGTAATAGTGCTCAGATGAATGTGGTACTTGACTTTCAGCTAATCATTAACTTTTTTGTTTTTTTCCATACCTCCCAGATAAATGCTTTTTACATGTAGGTTACGTGTAGTGGGACCTTACAATTGTGGCCAATATTCTGGGATTCCTCTGAACTTCTAACTTATTTGTATTTAATTTTGTTTTATTAATATGATTTCTCTCTAGTGATTCAGTGAGAAGAACTGGAGACTACTGGGACATTTAGAGCATTGCCCCCAGCAGTAATGACTCAAGTGTTACTAGTGAAGTGAAGATCATGGTATCCTAATAGTTATGCAGCTACAAGTGTTACAAAATCCTTCAGAAGGAATTACTATGCAAAACTATACTAAAACCTCAAAAGCTTCAGTCATTTACTATTGGGTTACCATGATCTTCACTTTAGATTTAACTATGCGTTATTCACATTCAGTATGAAATTGTACTGTATATAAGTGTGCATTCAACCAGTTACTGCACACTACATATAATGCTTAGTATAATAGTGAAGACATTATATCCAGCCATCCGTTGTCTGGTTAGGCTAGACAAAATGATAAAATGAACCAGTCTGTGCTGAGTGGGGCGGGGCCGAGAGCCGTGGGAACAGAGCGAGGCTGGTGGAGTGATTGGAGATGAGCGACTTCCCCATGATTGTGAAGTTTTTTTTATATTGTATTACACAGTCCAACAAACATTTGCATGGAGACACTTCATGAGAATGCCCTAGAACATGTTGTTCACTGCAAAGACTTCCTACTTATAGGATGCACCTGTGTATCCTCACTGAAGCTACTCCGGATTATTCCTCTCTGTCCTCACTCCTCTCATTCTCATGGTAAAATTAGACAACTTGCACGTCACTCTTCAGGGCAGAGTTTTAGCGGTTTCGGGGTCACAGGCTGAGATGGAGGAGTGATGAAACTAGACAGTATCACTAGGGAATGGAGAAGCAACCTCTGTCTACACTGCATGTTATTCAGCATCTAATTTCCATTAAATCTATAAATGTAATGTTGCTCATGGCAACCAATCAAAAGTACAATTCTTGTGTTTCAGTCTGCTCAACAGTAGTTTCAGCAAGCATCAATATACATGCATAATACTCATTATATAAGAAAATTACTTCGTAAACTCTGGATGAATATCCTCATAAAATCGATGGAAAACCCAGATGATAATTTTATTGATTTGAAATAAGCAGTCATACTGCATAAATCAAACATGTACAAACAGACTTTAAAAAATGAAACAGTTCAGTGTATTTCAAAACTATATACCTTGTGCTGGGTTCACATAAAACCCATGCATTTAAAAAAAAAAAAAAAAAAAACAAGATGAAGCTCACGTGTCTAAAGCATAATTTATTAAAATATATTATAGCATGAAATCTGCTAACTCTCTACTTGACCACTTTTCGAAGCTCAGCCAAGACCCAGATGGCGAAGGTGAGCAGTGCCACGGATCCGGACTGATGTGTGGCTGCCACCTGAGTAATTCATCAGAAAAACACAAAACTTCTATCAACACCATTACATATGAGGGTCAATATCACAGTTTTTAAAATATAGTTGGTTAAATCTAACAATTACAATTGTAAAAATTAATACAATTATATCTGGAAAGTTGTAGCTAATAATACTGTGACAATATATGATACCAGTACAATTTAGAAATTTTTTTTTTTTTTTCAAAGTGCCCTTTTTACTTTGCTTTAACACACATTAAGCCATACGTTGTAGCACTGATCTTTCCCTTCTCAGGGGTTTGTTTGGCTTCAAGTAAACTGATAGTGTACAGCAATGAGCACAAGTACTTTTACTTCCTTTTTTTGACAGGAAGAAGGTATACATACCATATTGATGACAAATATTGTGACGACACTAAATTAATAATAAATAGCTCACAATATTATTAATCCCCATCTAGTGGCTCTAGAAAAAAATGCACGGTGCCCAAATGCATTAAAATTGATTTCTAAAATATACAAGAAGAAATACTAATTATCATTAGTAATAATTCATAATAACAATGATCATTTAAAAATATTATTGCAAGGTGGTGCAGTTTTAAGGCAATTTAAATTTAGAAAATGTACTGTAAATGAATACCAAACTTTTTATGCTTTTAAAATGATACTATTGTTTTGAATCGATTTGTCCAAAATATAATATAATTTTATAATGTAACATCATTTATTATATTAAGTTCAATGTTTTATTACATTGAAAATAATATTACATCATGAACATTTTATTACAATATTAATAAATCATTTATTATCTTATGCACAGTTAATTATTAATAGCTACATGTGATCAAACAGTTTGGGGGATCGGAATGATTCAGAGAAAAGCCGGTGCATCTGCAGTGTTGTTAGTTACATTTATGTATTATAGTGCCGCATTGTGGTCAGTTCTCACAAAAGTTTGTACACAGCCTCGCTTTGACACTATAGCTCATTCAGAGAGTATGAATGAGCTTCAGACAGAGATTTCAGACAGAGAACTGAAGCTATCACATTAACAGAACAATTCAGGTCCTTAACTCAGTTGAAGCACCTTTGGCAGAGTTTCCATCCTCAAGTCTTTTTGGGTATGATGCCACACGCTCGGTTCTTCTGGATTTTGGGATTTTCTGTCATTTTCCTCTGCAAATATGACAGATTGGATGGGAACTGTTGCTGATCTGTTTGATTGGGTTCAAGTCTGGACTCTGGCTGGGCTGCTCGAGTCACTCTTGTGTTGTCTAGGCTGTGCTGATAGTGCTGTTGAAAGGTAAACCTTTGGTCCAATCTGAGGACTTGATCATTAAGAATGTGTGTCTGTTTTGCTGTTCAGCTTTCCCTTACATCCTCTAGCCCCTGCCACTAAAAAAAAAAAAAAAAAACCCCACAGCACGGTGCCGCCAGACCAGACGAACTTGCAGAGCACTTTAAGGCACTTTGCTTTTTTATTTTATTTTTTTTTGCTAAATCCAAGAGGACTTTCAAGTACTGAGGACGGGCCACTGTGACATAAAGCTCAGATCAGTGAAGTGTTGTAGCGACAGTCATCCTTCTGGGAGTCTGCGGTCTCCATATCTCAACCAGTGTCACCATCACGATCTCACCTCACTCTCTCTTTCTCTCTTTATTGCTCAGTTTGGCCAGATGACCATCTCTATGAACAGTTCTGGTTGTTCCAAACATCTACCATTTAGGAATTATGGAGGCCACTCTAACGTTCATTACATTTAATCATTTAGCAGATGCTTTTATCCGAAGTGACTTACAAACAGTGGCGGCTCCAGACAATTTTAATTGGGGGGCAATGGGTGGTCCTGGTCATTTCAAGGGAGGTCTCATGAAAACCAACAAAAAATACAGTGGACACGGCTAATAACTGCATATTACTGCAACTAAACTACTAAATCAACACAGCATATCAACTACTTTGTTTTTAATTAATTAATCGATTGCAGTTTGCAAACAATATGCTCAAACTTTAAAGGAAAATTATGTCATTAATAACTCACCCTCATTTCGTTCCAAACCCGTAAAACCTCAGTTTATTTTCGGGACACAGTTTAAGATATTTTAGATTTAGTCCGAGAGCTCTCAGTCCCTCCATTGAAGCTGTGTGTACGGTCTACTGTCCATGTCCAGAAAGGTAAGAAAAACATCATCAAAGTAGTCCATGTGACATCAGAGGGTCAGTTAGAATTTTTTGAAGAATCGAAAATACATTTTGGTCCAAAAATAGCAAAAACTACGACTTAATTCAGCATTGTCTTCTCTTCTGGGTCTGTTGTGAGAGAGTTCACTGCAGTGTAGTGATATCTGGTTCTCGAATGAATCAGCGATTTAACCGGTTCTTCTTGAACCAGTTCAATAAATCGAACTGAATCGTTTGAAACGGTTCGCGTCTCCAATAAGCATTTATCCACTAATTACTTAAGCTGTTAACTTTTTTAATGTGGCTGACACTCCCTCTGAGTTCAAACAAACCAATATCCCGGAGTAATTCATTTACTCAAACAGTACACTGACTGAACTGCTGTGAAGAGAGAACTGAAGATGAACACCGAGCCGAGCCAGATAACGAACGAAAGATTGACTCGTTCTCAAGTCAAGAACCGGTTGCATCAGTTTTCAGATCACCATTAATGATGGGAAGTTCGGTTCTTTTCGGCGAACCGGTTCTTTCGGACAGTTCAATTCAATAAACCAGTTGAAAAAAAAATGGATCACCGGTTATTTTGTGCTCGATGTAATGGGGGGGGTCAAGGCTTTTTTTTGGCAGGGTTTTTTGGCCGCCAGTGCTTACAGATGAGAACAATAGAAGCAGTCAGGTCAACAAGAGAACAACAACAGTATACAAGTGCCATGACAAGTCTCAGTTAGTCTAGCACAGAACACAGAGCCAGGTTTTTTTTTTTTTTTTTTTAAGAATATGATAGACAAGAAAAGAAAAGGTAAGTGCTAGTATTAGTTGGTTAAGTGCTGGCAAAAAAGATGAGTCTTTAGACATTTTTTTGAAAATGAGTCAAGACTGTTCGAATTGAGATTAGGAGGTCATTCCACCAGCTGGGCACAGTCCAGGAAAAGGTCTGTGAGAGTGATTTTGAACTTCTTTGGGATGGCACCACAAGGCGTCGTTCACTTGCAGAGGGCAAACTTCTGGAGGGCACATAAGATTTAACCAGTGAGTTTAGGTAAGTTGGTGCCGTGCCAGTGGTCGTCTTGTAGGCAAGCATCAGTACCTTGAATTTGATGCGAGCGTCTACTGGTAGCCAGTATAACCTGATGAGGAGAGGGGTAACTTGAGCTTTTTTTGGCTCACTGAAGACAACCCTCGCTACTGCCTTCTGTATCAGTTGCAGAGGCTTGAAAGTACATGCAGTAATGATGTCATGTAGATGGAGAAGAGAAGTGGTCCAAGTACTGAGCCTTGAGGAACCCCAGTAGCATGTTTGTTGTGACTTAGAAACTTCACCCCTTCAAGACACTCTGAAGGATTTGTCTGAGAGGTAGGACTTAACCCACAGGAGTGCGGTTCCAGAGATGCCCATCTTTCTGAGGGTGGACAGGAGAATCTTGTGTGGCGTCAAAAGCAGCAGACAGGTCCAGTAAGATGAGTACTGAAGATCTAGAAGCTGCTCTTGCCAGTCGCAGGGTTTCAGTAACCGAGAGCAGGGCAGTCTCAGTTGAGTGGCCGCTTTTGAAGCCAGATTGGTTGCTGTCCAGGAGGTTGTTCTGTACAAGGAACATAGAAAGCTGGTTGAATACAACTCGCTCAAGTGTCTTTGCAATGAATGGAAGAAAGGATACTGGTCTGTAGTTTCCTAGAAGTGCTGGATTTAGAGATGGTTTCTTAAGCAGTGGGCTTACCCGAGCCTGCTTAAATGCTGAGGCAAATGTTTCAGAGTGAAGAGAGGAGTTGATAATAGGAGTAAGTGAAGGTATGACTGATTTTAATTGCATGTGATTCAAATGAACCGTTACCTGTAGGTGATGGTTGAAGATCAAATTTCCATTTTTTTGAGATAAGAAGACCAGTTCCTCATTCATATGAGGAGTTGTGGGAACAAGTGAAATTACTGGACAGGGCTGCAGGAGTTCCAGTATCTTCAGGTTTGATCCAAGTCTCAGTTAAGGCCAAGAGGATGAGACCGGAATGAGTAGCAATAGAAGAAATGAAATCTGCTTTGTTAACAGCAGACTGGCAGAAATTGCATTGAACTGGCAGAAACAGGTACTCAGTGGGGCAATACAGTTACCATCAAACATCTGCGCTATTAAACACAATGTGTTATTAATTATGATAGTTGACTGGCTTTTGCTGTTGCTCAACACTGTGTTGCATCAGAGGGTTTTTGCTCACAAATACTCGCTATAGCTTGAGAGTAAATTCAACATAACATAATTAATTCAGGTGACTTGTGACTTATATGGATCCTTCTCACATTTTCGGGGACCTCAGAAGCAGAAGCAGTCATTTTTAGATACATTTGAATGGAAACTACAACAAATATGATTTTTGCACTCCCATTTACTCCAATAACAAAATACAATTCCATGAAATCGTTTTTATGATTTTACAAAAGAGGAAAAATATTAAGAGATTTGAACTATTCTATCTATCTATCTATCTATCTATCTATCTATCTATCTATCTATCTATCTATCTATCTATCTATCTATCTATCTATCTATCTATCTATCTATCTATCTATCTATCTATAATAAAGCCTTATGTCCATAAGTAGCATATTCGCTATTTCTCTGAATAAATTATGATGCACGTATTTATGTCTTGACTGAGCTACATATATTACAGTCTTTTCAAGATCAGACAAATTATATTTTGCATTTTACTAACAAATATGTAAAATGTTATGTATATCTGGTCAATTAATTATTAATTTAACCAAGGTGTAAATCATTAACTGCTTCAAAATGCTGTTAAGAAAACGCTAGTACTGTAGGTTATAAATACACTTTCTTTAATGGAAATATAGATTAACAATGATAATAACGGTGGAAACATGTCATCAGTCTGTGAAAATGTTCCATTATGCTGGTTTAACCTGTTAGCCAAGACTCCCCATTATGGGACTCAAAGCTGAAAGTGCTCTACCTAACTTAAAATTGTAAGTTTCGTACTTCAGTGTGTTACACACATCATTTTGGGCTTTACTTTTTATCAACTAGATTTGATAATGTTCAAAAATATTAAAAGTTATAGACACTAAAGTGCCTTGAATTTTTATTTTTTTTATCACACTGAATTTTTATTTATTTATTTGATATAAAAAAATACATGAAATAAGTCCTGGAGCAATCTAGAAAACTCATGTCTCATGAGTTTCTATTTCAAATCTGAAGAAGATATCATGAAAAATGAGATTCCTGCAAATATATATATATATATATATATATATATATATATATATATATATATATATATATATATATATATATTTTTTTTTTTTATTTTTTTTATTCTATTTATTGAACTTTTACAATAACCGGATAAAGATACAGGAGAATCCTGAAAAAATACATATACTTTTTTATACCCCTTCCCAACCCCTAGAAGAAAAAAAAAGTAACAATAATAAATTAAGATAAAAATTATAATAATAAAATAAATTAAAATGTAGCTAAACATAAGAACATAAAAAAACAAAAACACAATACCTACTGTAATATAAAGAATGTCAAGCATTATCACAAAAAATAATAAAATCTTAATCCTTAATTTGACATTCTAGAAGTACAGTTATATTCAGAAAAATAAATAATAAAGGGATTCCAGATCTCAGAAAACATACCAGTGTTACCCTTTAACGTATACCAAATTTTCTCCAAATGAATGAAACTCATGACATCTCTCAACCAGTCATCGAAAGATGGAGGGAGTTTTTGTTTCCACAGCAGGAGAATGCACCATCTGGCTAATAATGTTAAAAAAGCAACTTCGCAGTATTTCCAGGCAAATCAGTGACTTTTGACGAAAGTCCAAAAAGTGCTAGCAACGGGCAAGGCTCAATCTGTTTCTTTGTCACTAAAGAAAAACAATTAAAGATTGAGAGCCAAAAAGAATTTAATGATTGACATGTCCAAAACATATGCATTAAGTCTGCTGGGGCCTGATGGCAATGGTCACAGAGAGGATCAATACCAGGCTTGATTTTTGCCAGTCTCACTTTTTGTCCAGTAAATTCGATGAATAAATTTTAACTGGATAAGACTATGACGTGCACAAATAGAGGAGGTATGAACACGGGACAGAATCTGGTTCCAAGTCTCATCATCAAATGTAAGACAAAGATCTGACTCCCATTGTTGTTTAACAAGAGAGAGGAAGTGGAAATGGAAGAAATTAGCTTGTATAGCGTAGACAACACACCTCTTTTATTTAAGGCTACTTCAAGAATCTGATCGAGCATAGATTTTGGGGGAAGATTAGGAAAATCAGGGAATGAGTTTTTAACAAAATTTCGAAGTTGCAAATATCTAAAAATTGTGCACTAGGGAGAGAGAATTTTTGTGTCAATTGAGAAAAACGGGGAAAAATATTATCCATGTAAATATCATTGACAACTGAAATCCCTGCTCTCTGCCAAATGTTAAATGCTTTGTCATTAAGTGAAGGGGGGAATAAGGGGTTGCGGTTTATAGGTGAAACCAATGGTAAGCACTGAAGACCAAAATGGGTTCGGAATTGGAACCAAATTCTTAATGATTGCTGGACAATAGAATTACCATAAAGGCAGCGTGAGATAGCAGTAAGAGGGCCGCACAATAGTGCGGCAGGCGAGGCAGGAAAACAGGAACCCTCTTCAATACTGACCCAAGACGGGACTCAAATTATCCTTGAGTAAATCTAAACAATTACGTGTAATTGTTACTCCTAAATAATTTAAACTATGTGAAGCGACTTTAAACATTGAAGTATTCATTGGTACATCAGAAACTTTAAAATTGATTGAAAATAACTCACTTTTGTTTATATTCAATTTATAGCCAGAAAAGAGGCTAAAGGAGTTTATAATTCTCAGAGCTTCGGGTAAAGAAACAACAAGATCAGAGATATAGAGCAGCACATCATCTGCATATAATATTCATTTTATGAACAGCACCAGCTCTCCTAATTCCCTGTATAGCCTTCTCACTACGAATGGCAATTGCCAATGGTTCGATTACCAATGCAAAAAGCAAAGGTGAAAGTGGACAGCCTTGTCTAGTGCCACGTTTTAAGGGGAAAATAGAGGAGGATACACCATTGGCCCGAACAGAGCATACTGGGGAAGAATATAAAAGTTTTATCCAGGATATGAACGAGCATTTTAGCCAGAATCTTTACATCTACATTCAGAAGACTAATTGGCCTGTACGAGCCACATTCGTGCGGGTCTTTGTCTTTTTTCAAAATCAAAGAAATACAAGAGTGATGGAGGGTTGGAGGCAGGCAACCGTTATTGAGTGAATCTAACAGCATGTTTAGGAGTGGTGCTTTAAGTGTTTGAGAAAACGTCTTAAAAAATTCAACAGGAAACCCGTCCGGTCCAGGGGTCTTGCCATTCTGCATCCTCTCAATTGCTAGTACTATCTCCTGTGCGGAAAAAGGTAATTCTAGCTCTTTTCTCATTGCGTTTGGTATTGTAGGTATGGGTAATGATTCAAAGAAATTTTCCATAAGGGACCTATCTGTGGGGGGTTCCGACTTACAAAGAGTAGTAATCTTTAAATTGTTTAGTAATACTAACAGGGCCAGTGATCAAATGGCCATCGGAGGACCGAATCTTAGATATTAAGTTTTGAGCTGACTTTTCCTTTAACTGAAGTGCAAGAAGTTTACTTGGCTTGTCACCATGTTCAAAAAATGCATGTTTGGCCTTTAGCAATAACTTTTCAGCCTGATGGGATGATAATATATTAAAATCAGATTGAAGTTTGAGTCTCTTTTTATACATTTCAGGATCTGGAGAAGCTGCATAAGCTGAATCAAGCCGAGCTATCTCCACAGATAATTCTTCTTCCTTCTTTGTTTATTTACACAGGCTGAGTATGAAATGACTTGACCCCGAGCATATGCTTTAAAAGATTCCCAAATTATGGAAGGTGAGGTCTCAGGGATGGTGTTTATCTCCAAAAATATATCTAATTGATTTTTTACAGCATCACAGAAAGCCTTATCAGAGAGCAGTAAAGAATTAAATTTCCAACTTCGAGAACCCGACATCTTATCCTGAAACTGAAGAGAAAGTAAAAGTGGAGCATGATCAGATATAACAATGCTGACATAAGAACAGGCCTTTACTTTAGACAGCAATTTCTTGTCTATGAAAAAGTAGTCAATACGGGAGTAATTGTGGTGAACATGAGAGAAAAAGGAGTATTGTCGTGCTGTGGGATATAAAAAACGCCATCCATCTGCCTGACCACAAGTTGTCAAAAGCGATTGGAACATAATTGCCATTTTAGAGGGGTGGGTAGATTTAGTAGATGAACGATCTAGAGAAGGGTTCAGAGAACAATTAAAATCACCTCCCATAATGAGATAGTGTGAGTTTAAGTCGGGGAGTAAAGAAAATATTTTCTGGATAAAATTTTCATCATCATAATTTGGTGCGTATATATTTGCAAGAGTCACTGTTAAACCATAAAGAAGGCCTGAAACAATAATATATCTACCACCGGAATCAACTAAAGTTTTTGAGGGAGAAAATGGTATACATTTAATGATAATAATTGCCACCCCTCTAGATTAACTGAGAAATTTAGATTGAAATACTTGACCAATCCATTTCTTACAAAGTCTGGCATGATCTGGGTTTTTTAAGTGGGTCTCTTGCAAAAAACCAATATGAGTATTTAAATGTTCTAAATGTGATAAGACCTTGTTAAGTTTAATTGCATTGTTTAAACCTTTGACATTCCAACTGGTAAAAGTTACACATGAATCCCCAGACTGAGCCTTGCTTAACCTAGTGGTCATTGGTTATAATAGCAACCACAAAAATATATAAATGAAGAAAACATGAATACGGCTTTCGTCTTGACAAATATGAAATGACTGGTAAGAAAAGAAGAAGGTGGATTAAAGAAGAAGAAAAGTAAAAACCCACCCATGTACATAAGTAGAAGAAACATCACCCATAATACAACACACAAACCTTCGTCAGCTTCATCGGGAGCGGGAGAAGCACGTTTAGATTTAGGCATAGCAACGGAAATAACAGGCTACAGCACACAATCAAATGCTCTCCAGCGTTGTATACGCCGTCTTAAATTATTATGAATATGTAATGTTCCCGTTTACTATTGAAAAGAAATAAAATTTACGGAGCAACTCCCGGGCGCGCCTCACTCACTCAACTGCATGCCGGAAGTCGAAAATATTTTTCTGAGACTATGTCTACACCCCCACCCCCCCAAATATAACAAATATTTACCAACTGTATTGAAGGCTTCTACAAACTATTTAGTCAGTAAACATACTGCATAGTTTTTTTTTATTATAAAACACTAGACAGAAACTTAGCCATCAAATAAGTGATTTATTTGAGCACTAGAAAAATACAAAATGGTGGAATAACCCGTTTATATATCTTTTTGTTGTTGTTGTTGTTGTTGTGAGTTGTTAGCACCAAGAATATGTAATTCTCTAACTTCTATATTCCCTTTAGATTCTCTTATCATATCTTCTTGAAATACAGAGGCATACATAAAATGCACAATTTAATAAACTTTATTGCCACAACATATAAAATCCATGTCAACACATCAACAAGAAGTAACAGGATTATAGAGAATAATAATATAATTGCTTAATATTTTAATATTTTGTTCCTCGAGGCTAGTAAAGTTTTAAAAGACAAATAGAAAAGGTGAAGCATCATAGGTCAGTAGATATATCTGTAGGTTCACTCGTTTCCCCTCCTCTGATCCCAGCATCCTTAGCCATTGCGTAGAAATGTCCCTGTTTGTCATTAAGCAGTACACTGGGTGAATCAAACTCCACGATCTTACCAGAGTCCAGGACCAGCACCCTACAAAACACAAAACAGAAGAAAGGTCACTACAATTTCCAGCTGTATGCCTCCATTTTTTGTGACTCAGACTAAAATGTGTTTTTTTTAGCATATTCCTTATATAATAAAATATGCATATGTATGATATTTACAGCACTGGCCTTAAGATCTGATTGTGTTCCTATCTTCTTCACTGTATTACTGACTCTCTTGATTTTTAAAGCAATGTTTACTGAAAAATACTTCATCACTGTGTATTAACTTATAACTGTATTTAATCAATTTTAGCACAATAATTAACTTTCAACATTTTAAAAGGAGTGTCTTCCAATGACACATTTCTAAATATAAATTTAACTGGGACTAGTACTGTACATTGAAATCATGGTGATGATTAAGAGTAGTCTAAGTCAACTGGCTGAGTTTTTAATTTCTTGCCACATTGTTTTTGACTGCGGATTTACCATCAAATGTACGAAGGTATTTTGAGTGGAGTGATAAATGGAGCTGCAAGTGAGAATCCTATTCAGTTTAATACAGTATTCCTGCTCTATCTCTGTACAGCTGCTTTGACTCGAGCTCTAGAAACAGAGAGAGGACTCGTCTTGAAGGCTGCTCACCGTGAACTGTCCAGAATGGTGTTGAGCCTGTGTGCGATGGTGAGCACGGTGCAGTGGGAAAACTCAGTGCGGATGGTGTTCTGGATGAGATCGTCTGTCTCCAGATCCACGGCGGCGGTGGCTTCATCCAGGATCAGGATACGGGATTTCCTGAGCAAGGCCCGGGCGAGACACAGCAGCTGCCTCTGACCGACACTGTCAGAGAACCGTTAACATGTAAACATTAGAAACTAACATGCATCCGGAAATTAAAACAACAACGCATCTGCAGGACATTCTGTATCCACGATATAAAGATTAGCTGACTCTCATTATCATAGAATAATGCTAGAGTCTAAACAAACTTAATCAGCACAATGTTAATGCATCCCAACACACGCTAGTGTGTACTATATATATTCAAATCAGCATCAACTGAAGATGATCATGTTCCCCAGACCTCAGATTCTCTCCCCCCTCGGAGACCTCGTGTTGAAGTCCTGTTGGCAGACCCCTCACATAGTCTTTGAGATGAGCCAGCTCCAGAACGCTCCAGATCTCCTCGTCACTAAACGTCTGGAAAGGGTCCAGGTTCATCCGCAGAGTCCCAGAGAAGAGGACCGGGTCCTGTTAGAAAGCATTCATTTATTCCTTTTCACTCTCAGATGCTACGTTCCATTAAACGGGTCCCATTACGCCCTCTTATGAAGTCTTGATTTGGTTTTTGGGGTGTGCTAGAATAGGTTTTCATGCTCGATTGTTCCATAAACACATCATGTTTCATGTATTTTACATTATTGCAGCACCTCTCTTTCTCGTCGGTCTCACGTGCCCGTTTAGTTTGTGTTTCAATTAAGCCCTTCCTTCTGTAATGTGAAATGTAGCTTGCAGAGGGTGTTGTGACTGCCACTAAAGCAACTCTTGTTCTTTGTCTTCTCTAGCACAGCTCAGCCAGGCCTCACCCACTTTTTCTTAAATATGTGAGTGAGAAATATTTCAACTTCCAACTTCTCAAACCTTTGGTAACAACTGTGCTACTTGGCAATCCTTTGGTGGATGTGAATGTATGTTGTGTACTTCACGCACCTGTGGAATGATGGTAAGTCTGCTCCTGAGATCATGAAGCCCCAGGGTGGAGATGTCAATCCCATCAATGAGGATTTGACCTTCACTAGCTTCAATAATGCGAAACAAACAGTTGGTCAGACTGGATTTGCCTGCACCTGTTCGACCAACAATGCCAATCTGGGGGAAATCAAGTGGCATGTTCAATATTTCAAAGAAAAAATCATGATAATTTATGAATCAGGTATGTCTCCTCACCTTCTCAGTGCTTTGAATATCGCATGTGATTCCATGCAGAATGAGCTCCAGTTCAGGCCTGTATCGAACTTTGTAGTTTTCAAAATGAATATTCCCAGCTGTGGGCCAGTCCTCTGGAGGACGATTACTGGAGATCCATGCAGCCTGGAGACACACGTATTATTAGACTAAAACTGGAAATCACTGGATTTCACATGGATCTGTTCAAATGTGATAAAACTGGTGAAGTGAGTTTGTGCAAACATTCCCTTAAATTTATTTACATTTATGCATTTAGCAGAAGCTATTATCTAAAATCACTTACAGTGCGCATTTAGGATATCATTATTATTATTTATTTTTCTAACCACTATGTGTATTCCCTGGGAATTGAACCCACGACCTGTTGGACTTCTAACACAATGCTCTACCACTGAGCCACAGGAACCAGACGGCAGGATCACTGTCCTTCAACCTTAATTAAACACACCTGAACCAGCCCATCAAAAAAAAGTTGGGACCTTTTGTTAAATGCAGTGAAATCAAGAATACCTTTAACTTTTATTTTTATTTTATGTATGGTTTATAAGGATCTGAAAGTATTTGCCCGAGATACAACTATTTGAAAATCAGGAATCTGAGGGTGCAAAAAAATTAAAATATTGAGAAAATCGCTTTTTAAATTGTCCAAATGAAGCTCTTAGCAATACATATTACTAATCCAAAATTAAGTTTTGATATATATATATATATATATATATATGGTAGGAAATTCACAAAATATCTTAATGGAACATGATTTAATATCCTAATGATTTTTGACATAAAAGAAACATCTATAATTGTGACCCATACTATGTATTTTTGGCTATAGCTACAAATACACCCCAGAGACTTCAGACTGCTTTTGTGCTGCAGGGTCACATTTTAAAACGATTAAACATTGTAATTAAAAGGACAGTTGATGTTACCTTTGTCAATTAAATAAAGGCTAAAGAGAATTAACAAGTCACAGATTTTTTTTATTTTTTTTTATTGCATTGTACAAAATGTCCCAAATGTTTTGGATCTGGAGGTTTTAAAATTGAATCCATTAATAATTTGTATTAATAATCACCTGTTTGCACATTTGCCTCTTGTACATTCCTGTGTATCTTAATATTTAAGACTACAGTTTACTTTCATGCACATTATTTTGCGTTCTATATTTAATTCTACAATATACATCTTTTTTATATTTTATTATTTTTATTGTTTACTTTTATTTCATTCTTTCATAGCTATATTTATGTATATTTTCATCTGTGTTGTTTTCTTTAATAATTGCACTGTCCATGGAGCGGACCTGACTCACATTTCACTGCTGGTTATATATGCTCTATATAATTTTGTATGTGACGAATAAAAATCTTGAATCTTGAATTAGTGAGGAAAAAATCCATTGGAAGGTTTGACTTGTGTGGTGAGCAGTATTGTTTTTTTTATCAAGCCCAATGCAGTTTTAGGCTTGTCTACAGTCAAAAAAAAAAGTCACACCTCATTTTTGATCTCTGCGTATTCTCTCACTCTTTCCACAGCAACAATGTTGGTCTCCAGTTCTGATGTCATTCTCACAAGCCAGTTCAGAGTCTGAGTCACCTAATAAGAACATCAGCAGTGGCACGCTGTGTTACTTAACACACTTGAGGTTATTTGACTGACTCGCACAAGTACATCAGAATCAAAAACTCACATTTAAGGCGTATGAGATGGACAGTCCAACCAGTCCACTGTTCAAAGAGTCACGAGAGATCACCGCAAACAAAGCTGAGAAAAACACCACCAGATTGCCCAGGGACTCCAAACGCATGGCCAACCACCTGAAACCCAACAACAGATTTATCTGCTAACACACTTTAGCTTTTGGACCAATTCTCACTATTAACTAGTTGCTTATTATCATGCCTATTATTAACCTTTTGGCTGTTTAAAGCATTTATTCTACATCCCTAATCCTACCCAATACCTCAACCAAACACAACCTCATTAACTATTAATAAGCAGCAAATCAGTTAATGGTTTGTTAATACCGAGAACTAGACATTCAAATAAAATGTGACCATTTATCTCTTGACAAAAAACGTGATATAGAGTACCAATTCTGACCTATTAGAAACAATCCAAGGATAGACACTTTTGAGATTCTGGTCAATGGTGTCCTCGTTTTGCTTTAGGAAACGTTGCTGGTGCCCATATGCCCTTATCACAGAGATGCCTGATACCGTTTCTCCAAAGTGGGAGTATATGGGAGATCGAGATACAGAGTCCAGTCGTCTGAGCTGCCGGGAGGTAGCGACATAGAACCTCTAAAACACAGGAAGCACATTACTTCACAATAGCAGGGAACATTTGAATTCATTCACTTAAATGGCTGATTTTAATTTAGTACTACATGTAGGAGAAACTTGTTGCAAAGTTTTGAAAACCTAGTGTCCACACTGAGTACTCTTTCTAGCTGTGTTACCTGGACAAAGTAGTAGACAACAGCCATTGGTACAACAACTGCGGTGAAGATTGGAGTCGCCAGACAGATAACGAACAATGTCCCTAGAACTCCCAGAAGACAGAGAATCCAGGATCTGAAGGACATCGGGATCATCTCATCCACCGTAAATATATCCTAAATATAAGCCCAATCGAAAAATATAATAGGATATTTACAGATAAAGTATAATAATCATCCTAAAAATAAAAACCTTGCTGAAAAAAAAAACAGCATATGCTGGTTACGCATGTTTTGACGCTGGGATGCTGGTCCTTTGCTGGTTTAAGGCAGTCATGTGTTAGCAAAGGACCAGCATAAACCAGCATCAAAACATACCTAACCAGTATATGCTGTTTTTTGAGCAGTGAATTTAATCTTATTTATTTGTGGACCATATTTCATACTGCACAATAATCTACTAATTATAGGCTACAGGTTCAGTGTTTAATCAGGCCCATCTATACCTTAGCAAAACGATTGACTATTCGTCCTGAAGGTGTGGTATCGAAGAACACCATGGGTACTTTCAGAATGTTAGACAGCAGATTTGTGTGGAGGGTCCTGGATGCAGAAATGGATCCATCAGCTAGGAGTATAGTGCCTAAAAACACCAAAAAACCTGGCAGAGAAAGACATACCATTACAAATTAAAAAGGAAACAGGGAGAGTTTAGATCCTAACTCACATCTGTGTGCATTGATTGGGTTAGAGCTCGATGGTTATTCACAGTGGCTATTGTGTTTGATGGTCACAGTATCCCAAGCTTATAGCACTTTGAAACAGTACTCCTAAATGTTTTTTTAGACCCACTCGTCAACCCATCATTACTGCTTGCAGCTATAAACACTTTTATATATATATAAGGCTGTCCTCCATTTCATTCTTTTCGTACCAGTGTTTATTAAACCTCTTTCTGCTCATACCTTGTGCCAATCCCAGTGCTCCGAAGACACCTATTCTCGTGTCTCTAATATGATTTGGGTAGGTTGTGTTGAAATATTTAACAGAGTCCTCAGTCCAGTCACTGAGCCACAGGTTTTGACCAATGATGGCCACATTCTGGATGAAGTAGAACAGGAAACTCCAGGTGATTAAACACCAGCCCATAGACCTCAGATACTGAAGATACACTGAGAATTTCACCTGGCACATGGATCAAAAAATCATTTGCACAAAGTTAGTTGAGGAAGAATGGATAACAAACCATGGAATGTCAAATCTGCATTTAGTTAAGTTTATGTACCCTTCCTGTCTCCATTGTTTCTTTCTCAATCAGTCGCTGTCCCTTCTTATCTCCAGAGTCTTTCTTGGATCGAACAGAGCTGTTTTTCCTCAATCTCACACTAAAGTCAAAAAATAAAAAATGCACTCCTGCAATGAAGACTGTTGTTGCTCATTTCAGTAGCATGTGTGAGGATCATGACAACACTTGTTCAGCTGGGGTAACGTTCGGTTATATCTGAGAGAAGTGTTCTTCTGACACCAGGAATACTACTCTATGGTGTGTTGAGTTTACCTTCCATTTAGTTTGCTGTGCCGCTGGCTGTGGCGCAAGCTGTTTTCTCTCTTTAGTGTGCTTGAGACAATGTCCTCAGGAGAGCCATCAGCCTGTGGCTCCAAACCCTCGGGCAGCATCTCAATCTGCTCAAAGTCTGACTCCTGAGCTGATGCTTTTCGAACAGTGAGAACAACAAATACAGTTCATGTGTGAAGAGACTTGTCCGCATGTTTTGATAATAGCAGACATGTCAGTGTGCTTTCTTTTTAATTCTCTGTAATGTTTTAGAGATCAAAGTATATTGAAAAGATTGTGCCAAAGGTGCCCGAATGGTCTACTATTTCCAGTGAAGCTTCACAATGTTGATCCATGCATGCGTTTTCTATTCATACTGCCCACAACCAATCATCTACAGTAGAGGATTTTGTGACCAGATTTGTGAATGCTATTGTGTGAATTTAAGAGCTGTCTTTATTAAAAATAAAACTAATTGTGCAATAGTATTGTAAAAATAAATAATAGTTTCACTATTTAGCTGCTTTATGATGGAATTGCAGCCTTCAAATTCCATTGATTGGACATGATTTGGAAAGGCACACATGTCTCGAACAGCTGAAACCACATCTCAGAGCAAAAGCCAAGCCATGAGGTCAAAGGAGCGTTTGAGAAATCAAGATGAATAATAACACCATAGGTTTCATGTTTATTGGCTCATTAACTCAACTGTTGTTTTCATATAGTGAACAATATTTGAAGCTCTTAAGAAAATGCAATTGTTGAACGGGAGACAAACCTTTATTGGCATTAGTGTTGCTGCTTTCTTCTTTGCCGTATATTTCCAGGAATTCATAGAAAGCTCCTTTACTTGCTCGAAGGCCGTCGTATGATCCTACCTCAGACACCACCCCATTTACCAAAACCACAATCTCATCTACATACGGCAGGAAGCTGATCCCATGAGTCACCAGGATACGAGTCTACAGAAAGAGACGAGGACAAAACAGAGCAATGTGTTACAGAACAGCAGTGCAGCAATTTAGGCAAGACAGAAAACAAGCTTTATTAAGTGATTGAGCAATGTATTTTCATCAGAGATCAGTTTAGAAGCCAGCCTGAAGAAAATCTGGCAGTCAGGTGCCATAGAAAATACAATTGGTAGCACTTTTAAGCTTTTTAGTGTAGACAGAATATGGACATTAGTCTCTCACCTTGTCTTTGAGCAGTCCTTTGGGTCCGATCACCCTCTCAAACAGATGTTTCCCCACATGTGAGTCTACAGCGGACAGTGGGTCATCCAGAAGATAGACGTCTGCGGAGCTGTAGACCGCCCTGGCCAGACTCACCCGCTGTTTCTGTCCTCCGCTCAGATTGATGCCCTGGGGAACAGAATATGAAACATGAAAGAGTTTCCCAAACATGATCCTGGAGGCACATTAGCTCTTCCTAATCAAATAATTGAGCTCATTTGACACTCAAAGAGCTGGATCAGATGAGTCAGACGTCCAAAATGTGTACTGCTTGTGTTAATCTGGACATCAGGGTGGCTGACAGCTGATATAGGGCCAATATACAAGCTATATCATACTACTTTAATAATCAACAATGAAATTTATGCAACATTTCTGAAATCTAGACAATTTATCCACTGACAAGCCTGTAGAGTTTGGAAATGACATACTTCTGATGATTGGTTAAGCTTGTGCTAATAACATTGAAAATAAAAAACATCCGCAAAAAAAAATCAACCACTTCTTGGTTGATACATAGGACTATTACATTTTTGTTTTCACCTGTGCTTGTTGATGTGTATAACCTCTGTGTGAATACTTACAGAACTCAATAGGTGTTTTAATGGTAAATCAATGTGTGTTTACATTAATATGTGTTTATGAATATAGTCAAAATCATAAAAGTTTTAAAAGAGGATTTTAAAAGCATTTCATATTTATGAGGATATGATCGTCTAAAGCTAACTGTGCAGAGGTTCTCAACCTACGAAGTAATGCATTTAGTCCTGTCTCTCAGTAAAAGGAATGGGATCAGGACTCTTTGGTGGCAAATTTATTGATGAAAATTGTGTACAATGAACTACTATTTCACAAACTGAGCCTGGTGAATCTTGCCATTGTCACAGTGGAATATGTACATGGATACGTCTTCCGACATGGTTGTTTTCCTCAATTATAGGGTTAACAGAACTGTTGCAAAACATACAACATGCCAGAAACATATCAATCACTGCAATCATGATCCAATCCTGATCTCTTCTGTACTGGAATGCAATCAGCCATTTTTTCCACGCCTCTGATAAGATGCCCATGTCTAATCGGTTTCTGAATATGCAAACTGTAACTTAACGGTCACCTTTCTCAGGTCTTCTTATATGTAAGGAGGGTTACAAGGACAGGTTGGGATCCACTGCTCTTTAGTGACATAAAAGAGAAACTGTTTTATCATCAACACGTCACACACTTTACCTTCTCACCGATCTCAGTTTGATCTCTTCCAGGCAGAAGATCCAGGTCTGGGCCGAGTGCGCACGCGTCCACCACAGACTGGTAACGCTTCTCATCCAGATTAGAGCCGAACAGGATGTTGTCCATTACAGTGGCGTTCTGAATCCAGGCCTGCTGCGGCACGAACGCTACAGACCCCTGAGAGAAGACGAGATGCGTGAGCAAACACACCTAACTAACGGTCCAGCCAGCAAATAAGAGTGACAGAGCTCAAAAACTCCCTGTGTGATTACTTTGATATTAATGTGACCCTTGAGGCTGTGCAGTTCTCCCAGCAGAGCAGATATCAGTGACGTCTTTCCAGACCCTACAGCCCCGACCACTGCCACCAGGCGACCCGGTTTAATGTCCAGAGAGACACTGAACAATATAATCATTGCTTAGATAGAGCACATACACTCATGCAAACACACAGCAGTAATACTAACAGCTGTAGTTGCATCTGTTGTACACTGTAACAGTGTACACATATGAAAGTGTAATATTGTAGTGAAACATGGCAAACCTCACTTTTTCAGAACTGGATCTGTCTCTCTTTCCCAGGTATAAGTGCCATCAGTCATGCTCACGGCGGCACCTAATTCAGGAAATGAGAACATCTGTTCACTCTTTCAGGTTCAATACTATACTCTGAAGTGAGCTTGAAGTATGTTAAATGACAAGTAACTATTCAAAAGTACATTGTTACTGCAAACAGTAATGAGTCAAAATGTGATTGACCAGATTCTTAAACAATCTGAAATCTCATAGAAGTTTTTCAAAAGTTAGAAGCTTGTTTTCAAGTTTGTCTATAAATCTTATAGGAAATGATATAACAATGATTATGATTTCTTACTGTGGCTGTCCTCACGCGTTATCCTCGTTGTGTCCAGATCATCACCACTCAGAAATTTCTCGAGTCTTTTCTTCGACACAGCTGTCTAAACAAATTACAGTGAGTACCGATTTCTAATTAGTTCAATGATATTTTAATGATATTTGCTGCGGTATAAATCTAATAGCATGTATTTCTTCTGGTACCTGAACCATGATGGAAATCAGCTGTGGAAGCATGGCGAGGGGGAAGCGCAGTATGTTAAAGAGTGAGATGGAGGTAAAAGCTTTCCCTGCGTCCAGGATGTTATCAGGACTCACAGACACAAACACAGCGAAGGTGGCCAGAGACACCTGCAGACGATATGATACAACATGACATGACATATGATATATGATATGATATATGATAGATGATATGATGTATGATATGATATTTTATATAATATATGATATATGATATGATAGATGATATGATGTATGATATGATATATTATATAATATATGATGTATGATATGATATATGATAGATGATATGATGTATGATATGATAGATGATATATAATATGATATGGTATATGATATAATATATGATGTATGATATGATGTATGATAGATGATATATAATATGATATGATATGATATATGATATAATAAATGATGTATGATATGATATATGATATGATATATGATATAATATATGATGTATGATATGATATATGATAGATGATATGATGTATGATATGATATATGATAGATGATATATAATATGATATGATATATTATATAATATATAATGTATGATATGATATATGATAGATGATATATAATATGATATGATATATGATATAATATATGATGTATGATATGATATATGATATAGGATATTATATATGATAGATGATATAATATATGATATGATAGATGATAGATGATATGATATATGATATGATATATATGATATAGGATATTATATATGATAGATGATATATAATATGATATGATATATGATGTAAGATATGATATATGATATGATGTATATGATATGATATATGATATGATATATATGATATGATATATGATATAGGATATTATATATGATAGATGATATAATATATGATATGATATATGATAGATATATGATATGATATATGATATGATATATTATATAATATATGATGTATGATATGATATATGATAGATGATTTGATATATGATATGATATATAATATGATATATGATAGATGATATGATGTATGATATGATGTATGATATGATATATACTATGATATATAATATAATATGATATATATGATATGATATATGATGTATGATATGATATATATGATATGATATAAGATATATATGATATGATATATGATATGATATATTATATAATATATGATGTATGATATGATATATAATATGATATATGATAGATGATATGATGTATGATATGATGTATGATATGATATATAATATAATATGATATATATGATATGATGTATGATATGATATTATATATAATATGATATGATATATAATATGATATGATATATATGATATGATATATGATATGATATATATATATGATATCGATATACCTTTGACTCACAAATTCATTGGTGCAATAGAAAATCAATCTAAAACACTGTTATACTCACAATAGCTGGAGCACATGAAAATATGAAGGTGGAGACTGATGAGAGGTAGGCAAACTTCCTCATCACCTTCAGCTCCTTCTCTCGAATTCCCTGAACCTGAGCCTCAAAAGATGACTCCCAGGCGTAATACTTCAGAACCTACCACACCAGTGACAAAAAGAAGTGGAAAATGAGCAGAGATGTCTGCAAACCAAGATTTCAAATATTCTGATTGACTGAATTCAATATGATCTGAAGCATGCTATGTGCCATGAAGGTACTCATACGTACACTTTAGGTGCTAAAATTCACCCTTTAGGGGTAAATAAGGTACAAATGTGTACCTTTTGAAAGGGCACCACCCCAGTGACCTGAGAGTGACAGGAGTGCACTTACTTTTATTCCATTCAATATGTCATTGATAATTTTCATGCGCTTGTCTTTAAATTTCATGTTTTCCATCTGAAAAGAAGCCCGTTGTCATTAGTGGATATTGAAGCAGTGTTTTATATTTCTTTTTGTAACTCTTTTAAAAGAGCATGTGAATCACCTGGAAGCCCCTGGATTTGGTGGCCAGCCAGCCGTTGATGGGCACCATCAGCACCATGACCAGCAAACCGGCCAGCACCGACGGACCCAACTCGATCCACAGGAAGGCAATGGCCAGAGCGATCTGCAGCGGACACGACCACAGTAGATGGATGAAGTTGGTGACGTCGTTAAATCTTTGGGCGTCCGCTGACATCAGGTTGACGATCTCTCCAGCGGTCGACTCTTTCCTAGAGTCGTTAGACACGACTAATGCCTGAGAGGAACCAGCAGGCAACAAGTCATCACAACATCATCCACTGGGATTAGGACATCATGTCTAAAAACACAGATCACTGTACCTTCTTATAAACAGCAGCCATGAGAGCTGTGCGTACTTTCATACCCAGGAGAAAACATCGCTGGAAATACTGTTGCAGAATAACTGACTGTAAAAAAGCCACCACCATAAGCAGCACGGCATACAGGTAACCGGTCCATGCATGACTCGATTTGTCCTGAGTGAAGGAGATCATTAACCTGGGACAAACCACATCTCACATTGAAACATCAAGTGAAGAACTGACAGGGTAATAATACATGATGTTCTTTATAAGTCCAAGTCTGAAGATCAGTAAGAATAAAACAATAAAAGAAGGCCACTTACTTCAGAAGCTGTGGGCTTGCGAATGAGAGAAGGTCTTGAATCAGTTTGAAGAAGGCCGACTCTAGAAGCACACCTTTGAAGGTTTTAGCGATGGTGGGGACCAGCCAGGAATTAGGATACTCGGATTCAGAATCCTTTTCCTTCTTCTTCTTTTCTTTCTTCTTACCCGTCTCCTCCTAATTAGATATTCAAATATTGTGAGTGCATCTGTCAGTGTTTGATCCTTAGATTTGAAAAATCTTATTTACATACAACACAAAAAAAAGTGAAACGAACATTTCATTTATTGAAAGAGCAATTTCCAAGGGTTTCCAGTTTTAAATTCTTTCTGCTTAGTTTGTCTAAAAGAAAATAACATTATTTAGTATATTTTTTTTTTTTAAGTACGTAACAGAAAGCATGATGCAGAGTATTTTAAAAAGACAGCCAACACACTTAATTTCACTTTGTTAACTTTGCTTTAAAAAACCTTGCAAACTTGTTGCCTTTGACTAAAAATCTGGCTTCTGAGTCAACTTGAATATACTGAGCCTGGGCCTAACTAGCCCTAGTCTTAACTAGATTTTCTGAGGCAATAAATTTACAAGATATTTTAGGTTTCTAAGGTAGCAAGTAATCTGAAATTTACAGTGCAATAAATATTAAACTTTTAAAGCTGTCTTTATTTGTAATAAGTAAACTAAATTAAACACTGCACAACAACATGTTTTTAGTTTTATCTTAAGATAAAATTGTATTATCATAGGTAATTCAGGTTTTGTTTAAGGTGAAAATATGCCCAATTATTAAACTGACTTACCTTTAGTAACAATCCGCTGATACGCTGATTTGTAATTATTGATTAAATCCTGACATGGAATCATATTAAATCACTTGGTGATTAATTAATTTACTCACTAATGATGCTGAATTTATGTGGGAAAGATTTATGTGGGTTTGTTTGTGTTATTTAATTATTTAATTGATTCATGTACAGGATTAAGTCATGTAAGTTCAGCACACTTTTTTCAGTGACATACAGACATATAAATATATATATATAGTAATGCTGAGGGATGTTTATTCACTAATCATTCAACAACTACAGAAAGCGATTGGCTTACCATAACTAGAACATCCTGACTGATTCCTTTGGCCAAGCCGTTCTGAAGATCACTTTTAGTCTTCAGTTTATTTAGTTTCTTCTGCAGGCTGCAGCGGGCTTTTTTCAGCTCTTTTGCCACGGTGTCCTCAAACTCCTGACAGATGGCCTGAGTGGAGTCCTTCTCATTCAGATCCCACATGTCCTCCTGGACCAGAGGCCTCTTATAGCCTTTGATTACCATGCTGGGGAACACCATTCACAAGAGTATTACTCTAGACAGACACAACAGTGTCACGCTGAAAGTCATCAGTGAAGAGAAGGAAAAACAGACGATAAAAATGACAAATGACGAGCAGAAGTAAACTTAGATCCACCTGTTGAACCAGTTAAAGGTAATTCTGCTGAGAAAGGTTGCTCTGGCTTCAGGATTCTGCAATGAATTAGAGAGAGTACACTGTAAACTGGACAAATATGCATTCACTGCATGTTAAAGTGACAGTTCTCACACGCTTTCCGTACCATGTGTGAAATGCGTTTAACCTCAGGTGAAATGTCAGCGATGGCTGATAAAACCAAGGCGATCAGCTGCAGTCCGTAGCTGATGTAGAACAAGCAGAAGCGCGGAAGATCAGCGATGTCTTCCTGCAGGAGAAACATGTCAAATACATGATTCATTCAGTAACACTCTACAGTAACTTACATTAGTTCATCCATTATTGGCACATTGGGGCATGCACTAATAATACACAGCATTGCTTTATAGCCTTGGTCAATATTAATTCACAGATATACAATCAGTCATTGCTCATTCATGACATTCTTAATGCATAATCAAGTCAAGTTAGTTTAAACTGTATATCTCTTCTAAGATGAGACTGAAATGATCCAAACATATAATTCAATGCAATCCACTGCTGAGTGAGTGAGAGATGGAGACACAAACGTTCAGTACCTTGTTCAGTGCATCTCTCAGTAAGGTCTGGAACTGGAAGACGGCACACACCTCCAGAAGCAGCCAGAACACGAACAGACTCCCAGAGTCCACCGCTCTCGGCCTGCGCCGCACACACTCCTGACACAGCATCACAACCATCTACACAAACACATCAGCACATACGGAGTCATCTCAACCCTACACGCTTTATTAATGAAGATGTGCGAGCGTTACCCATGAGACGGCGAACAGAACTGGATTGGTGTAGAGCACGGCTGGATGTTTCTGAGCTGAGGAATCACTCGACGGCCCATAATCCTCTCCGAGAGTGAGAGCCAGCTCTGCTATGGCTGTCAGAAACAGCAGGCCAGCCACAACCTTTACACAACAAGAGCACGGCTAGGGTAAGAGACCGCCAATCATTCAGACAAAGACTGTTATTGAATTATAACTTCACCTGTTTGCAGACGTAGAGTTTAGAGAGCGGAGCTTTAGCTGATTTCTTACAGAGATTAGCAAAGTGCCACGGAGCACAAAGCCACAGGAAAGCTAACGGAAACCACACCAGCAGCGTTTGCTCCACACATATCGACAGATCTGGGTCCGGACGCTGCAGGGACGAGGCATTCTGACACACACACACACACACACACACACAGACTGTTAATAGTTACATAGATTACAGTAACACATAGACACACGCTAAACAATGAATGACTGAAGTCATTTCATCACTATCAAAATACAACACTATGAACTTTTCTCCAGAAGTTACCTATTTCATTCATCTACTCAAACCTTTCATTCCAGCGGACATCGTGTTTTAATGTTTTAATGCTTGTGTTTTTGTCCTTTGTGATTTCATCCCATTTTTGGGTGTCACTCATATTTGACATTTATCTTTTGATCATTAAGAATAATATTAAAGAAGTTGGGTAAACATCTTTGAGCACTGCGTGTCTAATACGGTTATAAAATATAATAACCCCAGAACTGTTTGACAAAGTTGAAATGTTTGCTAAAACTGAATCAAATGGAGTTTTATTTCAGCAAGACTGGATTCTTCTTTCTTTCTTGGTCTTTGTTTTTAAATGCATTATTTAATTCTTTGTTTACGTCACAGTTTTACACAGCTATATTTTTAAGCTTAGTCCACTTCCAGTAATACAGTTCAGTACCTTAAATATGAATATATTTGTAATAAAACCACCTTCATTAAAATCTACAGTTATTTCACCTGAGCTTTAATTTATTTAGAATTTCTGAAAATATTTTATAACAAATCCATATCTCGATAATGCTCAGAACCAATTGTAAATGGAGATAAGAATTTTTTTTTTTTTACAAAATAATCATTAAAAAACAACAACAACAAAAAAACAGTTAACTCTATAATCATTAGGAAACAAAGCATGGTCTCATCATAACTTGTCCAGCTGGAATATATTTTAACTCTGAGCGACTATTACATAAAATATAATTTGGTCTCTGTTTGTGAATATGAATCCTACCATATCCCTTTAGTGTGTTGTACTGTGGTAAATAGTGAAATCTCACTGTATTATCAGTCAGAAACGTAAGCATGAACATGAGAAGCTCTGTAAACTGAAGCTGATGAAACATACCCAGAAGACGGAGCCACAGTATTCCTCTAGAGCAGCAGACATGTTTCTCCCATCACACCTGACCAGCTCACTCTCTCAGCTATAAACCTATACTGATCTACAAGTGATAAGTTAACTAAACCTGGACTCGATCTACCCTTAACTTTGGTCTTGTATGAAACAATCCTCTAAGAGACGTCATCTACACGGGTTCATCTGAGTGACTGATGTCTCAGAGCGTCCTGTCTGAATAAAAGCAGAAAAATCAGTTGAACCTTTCCCCACTTCTTCATAAAGAAACGGCCCAGAGATTACTCTTCAGTTCTCATTACTCACCAGTCTAAAGTCCAGATGCACCACGGCCATCCACATGTGATGGGAGGGGGGGGGGGGGGACATCTCCGTCTCTCTGCTTCTGTTGGTTCAGGAGCACAGGGACGGGTTTCCTGCCATTTCCTGCCTTTCATATAAAATCATTAAAGAAAGATAAACAACGGAGATCTGCCTGTGGTTCGTGTTATGTGGGGGAAAAATATTGGTTATGTTTGTCACTGAGTACACTTTCAATCTTATCAGTTTCTGATTCTATTTGAAGATTGTAAATATACATACAAACACACACACACACACACACACACATATTTATATATCCCTAGAGAGAGAGAGAGAGAGAGTTGTTTAGGATCCCACAATTCCACTAACAAGTTAACAATGTGAGTAATGGTAATTACTAAAGCAAACACACACACACTCAAATAATTGCCCATAAATACTTCCATCGTAGATTAGATTAGATTGTGACGTGAGTGAGTGAAGTGACATTCAGCCAAGTATGGTGACCCATACTCAGAATTTGTGCTCTGCATTTAACCCATCCGAAATGCACACACACAGAGCAGTGAACACACACACACACTGTGAGCACACACCCGGAGCAGTGGGCAGCCATTTATGCTGCGGCGCCCGGGGAGCAGTTGGGGGTTCGATGCCTTGCTCAAGGGCACCTAAGTCGTGGTATTGAGGGTGGAGAGAGAACTGTACATGCACTCCCCCCACCCACAATTCCTGCCGGCCCGGGACTCGAACTCACAACCTTTCGATTGGGAGTCCGACTCTCTAACCATTAGGCCACGACTTCCCTTGTGTCAGTTATGTTCAAAAAAGGACATCACTCTAAATGCTGCCAACATTCACCATTCATATGAAAACAGATTAATACCAAACAAGGTTAGGATATAACAAAAAATATACAAGCAATGCCTAAGCTTAAAAACCAACTTTCAAATTCCTTTTAAAGGTTTATTGTTTTTTCACATTATAAACTTTTGTCCACTGAAACTGTTTACAGTTAATCATTACATGAGACATGATAAGATACAGTGTGCTGAGTCACTGAGGACACAAAGACACATCAGCATGACAGACAAAATGACAAATACACAGCATTTTTGCACATAATTGCTTCCCCTATGAAAATGATGTCTCATAATTAGCAAGCTGATTTTTTTTTCTCCCTACTTTTAAACAATTACTCAAATTAGCACGACAGGTCATGCAAGCAGTATGTATCTGCTGAGCAAATACTGAAGAATTAGAATAGTGATTTATTCTCGCACCATGTTTCTATGCATTGCTAATAATGTTAACTACGTTCTAATTATCATCGTAATAGAGAATGCCACTCCACCCCTCCCCCATTCACAAATACATACCCTCTGTGTATGTGCAAGGGTGAATGGACACAGTTCAACTTCATTAGTGAGCTATTCATTATAAAAGACCAGAATGATTATAAATAATGCATTAATAAATGATATGGCATAGTTGAAGCACATCTGAGTATGCATGCAGAGTAAAGGCCAATAACAATCTGATATCGGTGGGCTACCTTTTTTGTTTGTTTTGTTGTTGTTGTTTTTTCAGTCCAGAATATGTATACCTCACTGAATACACATGTATACATAATACATGTATTAACTATAAATCGAAAGGAAATAAATTACCTAGATTACTGGATGAAAATTAACTAGAAATAAAAATCGATTCCTGGGTAATTCCTGTGAAAATCTGAAATCTATCAATACATTTATACTTAACAGAGAAATACATTTCAATTAAATACAAATATGAAAAAGTTTAGACCGCTAAATCTGGTAAAAAAAAAAAACAATGTCAAAGTTTCTCCATACTCCGTAACAATACTGTCATAATATTTAGTGCTACATAAATACAGATAACAATCCAGTCATATTGTTATTGGTATTCATACATACCATTTGCAGGTACAAAAACATCCTTTTTTATTTTTTGGATTAATGCCGAAACGCACAATATAGACATACTGACATTATCTAAATATAAACAGATTGACAAATATAGCAATCCAATATATTTTCAAAATCTTTTATATCATGAATATAAATTTTTACATTTCAATATTAAAAACGTTTACAGTGACAATGATTTTAGTTACAATGTACATTTATTTAGATAACCCCTTTCCTATCTCTAAAACTAGTAATTTCTTTAAAATAGTACAAAGAAAAACATAAAAGACATATAAGTGTAATCACTACCACCGGACTTGGGAGACTTGTGACCACCAGTCATGGTCGTGCTGAGACCACCAAACTTGAAAGCACTGAGAAAACGTCTCAGGTTAAGAATGTAACCATGGGAACGAGACACTGTGTCCTCTAGGGGTCGCTATGGGGAACACCTCATTGTGACCCGTGTATGAAGCATACATTGAAAAAACATCAAAAAACACCAACGAGTTGGCCGGCAACAGCCCCTGACGTCACTGCCGGTGCGACTATAGACAGGCACCGGGAGAACCCGCCATTCACTTCTTCGTCTGAAGCTTGCGTCCAAGGCATGGCAGGGAGCTAGAGGACGCAGTGTCTCGTTCCCTACACAGGGAACCATGGTTACATTCGTAACCCGAGATGTTTCCTTTCAAGGGAAATTTGAACTGCGTCCTCTAGGGGTCGCCTTGGGGAACACCTCATTGTGACCCGTGTATGAAGCATACCTTGAAAAAACATCAAAAAACACCAACGAGTTGGCCAGCAACAGCCCCTGACGTCACTGCCGGTGCGACTATAGACAGGCACCGAGAGAACCCGTCATTCACTTCTTCGTCTGAAGCTTGCGTCCAAGGCATGGCAGGGAGCAAGAGGACGCAGTGTCTCGTTCCCTACACAGGGAACCATGGTTACATTCGTAACCCGAGATGTTCCCTTTCAAGGGAACTTTGAACTGCGTCCTCTTTGGGTCGCCATGGGGAACAGTATACCCACGCCACCATGCTGAGGGGAGTGCAGGCCAGAATCATGGCGAACACTAAGTACCAACTCTTCCATTTCCATGGGAGTTGCCCCTGGGACGTTTAGACGGCTGTCTGTGACCGTACCCCTTACGGCCAAAAGGTCTGTGAGAGTGATTTTGAACCTCTTTGGGATGGCACCACAAGGCGTTGTTCACTTGCAGAACACAAACTTTTGGAGGGCGCATTCGTTTGAACTAGTGAGTTTACGTATAGTGGTGCCGTGCTAGTGTCGTCTTGTAGGCAAGCATCAGTACCTTGAATTTGATGCGAGCGGCTACTGGTAGCCAGTGTAACCTGATGAGGAGAGGGGTAACTTGAGCTTTTTTTGGCTCATTGAAGACAACCCTCGCTGCTGCATTCTGGATCAGCTGCAGAGGCTTGAAAGTACATGCAGTAATGCGTCATGTAGATGGAGAAGAAAGTGGTCCAAGTACGGAGCCTTGAAGAACCCCAGTAGCAAGTTGATGTGATTTAGAAACTTCACCCCTCCATGACACCCTGAAGGATCTATCAGAAAGGTAGGACTTAAACCACAGGAGTGCGATTCCAGAGATGCCCATCTTTCTGAGGGTGGACAGGAGAATCTGGTGATTAACGGTGTCAAAAGCAGCGGACAGCTCCAGTAAGATGAGTACTGAAGATCTGGAAGCTGCTCTTGCCAGTCGCAGGGCTTCAGTAACCGAGAGCAGGGCAGTCTCAGTTGAGTGGCCACTTTTGAAGCCAGATTGGTTGCTGTCCAGGAGGTTGTTCTGTACAAGGAACATAGAGAGCTGGTTGAACACAGCTTGCTCAAGTGTCTTTGCAATGAATGGAAGAAGGGATACCGGTCTGTAGTTTTCTAGAAGTGCTGGATTTAGAGATGGTTTCTTCAGCAGTGGGCTTACCCGAGCCTGCTTAAATGCTGAGGGAAATGTTCCAGAGTGAAGAGAGGAGTTGATAATGTGAGTAAGTGAAGGTATGACTGAAGAAGAGATCGCTTGAAGGATATGAGTGGGGATCGGATCAAGTGGACAAGTAGTAGGATGATTGGACAGGATAAGTTTGGAAACGTCCGTCTGGAGTGGAGTGGAGAGGAGGAGAGAAAGTGTGCAATAGTCGTTGTGAAGTTATCCTCAGTCTGCGGTTTGGAGAATTGATCACTGATGGTCCTTGTTTTGAACAAATTTCCATTCTTTTGATATAAGGAAACCAGTACCTCCACCCCTCCCAGTCGTACGAGGAGTGTGGGAACAGGTGAAATTAGTGGAGAGGGCTGCGGGAGTGGCAGTATCTTCAGGTTTGATCCAAATCTCAGTTAGCGCCATGAGGTTGAGACCGAAATGAGTAGCAATAGAATAAATCAAGTCTGCTTTGTTAACAGCAGACTGGCAGTTCCAGAGACCAACTGGAATAGAGAGCGTAGTAGTAAAGGCCAGAGGGACAGGCTGTAGATTTGTCGGATAGGCCTTCCTTCGACATACATTGCATGTTAGTAGTGATAGTAGAGATCTGAAAGCACATAGTGACTACAAGTGACCTAAATAAGTACTTGAGAACAAGCTACACAAAAAGTAAAGAAAGGGGAGAAAAGCAATACGCAAGAGCCTTATCGGTGTCCTTGCTCAGTGGAGAAGCACAGGTAGAGTCGATGGTCTTTACACGCGTCGGTCTTCACACGAGGAGCCTTCACATGAGGGCTTTTATATTTGCCTGATTACCTGTTATTGAAGTCAGCTGGCCACGCCTCACTATTTAGCAGACCAAAACTGGGCAGTCCCGCGATAGACAAACGCAAAACCAATCACCACTTCAGCACATATTTACCAGGGTAAGAAACACAGTAAATAAAACAAAGTTTCCTAGCTACGACGATCACCCAGTAGTCTAATTTTTATACTTAATTTTTATTTCTCAGCCAAACTTCATCTGACCACATAATCAGTGTTGAAAATCACAGGAATAGCTACTGCTCATAACATTAAAAACCTCTAACCGGAGATAGTCCCATACCTCTAACCCATGTAGACAAATATCCCTTTAACCCACGCACGTGCACGTTTAAATATTAGCAAGCAATGTGAAACCAAGGAACACGTTAGTAAAATACTGGGTAAAAATAAAGCAGAACAGAATGTATAGTTGATGAAAATGAGAGGATACAGTCCTGTTCATTTGCTATATTGCACAACTTATTCCCGACGGGCTCTCAGTTTCTGCTTCTTGCTACACTTTTTCTCAAATCACATACATATGTGCACTGTGTTTTTATTTTTCCTGATGTTGTCCATTTCTGCATGTTTTGGTAATCAATACATTTTCACGTTTTGATTATTACCATAGTCTGTGTTGTTACTGTAGTCATTCTGCATGTTAAAGTGAAATATTCTGACCCATTTTGGGATTCATTTTAACCCAGCAGTATGGTAATTCTTCAACAATAGTTAAGTTGGTGTGAATGGGCAGATCTCTTCACAAAATCTTATTTACAATGCATTAAATAAGCTACTTACCTGCTGAACCCATGGATCACACTCTTTAAAAACCCATCAGATAACCAATGAAGTAGATAAATGTACAAACCACTCAATAATATTGGTCAAACTGATTATCAGTCAATCTCCATTACAAAAAGAGTTCAAAACAAATTACAAGTTCAAAATGTTTTTTTTTTATTTAAAGAGGGAATATTAGAAGATTAGCATGAACATATGCCATGGCTCAAGAGAATAGAAGGATTTTATTTCACACCTGCAAAATGTCGAATCTAATAAAAGATTTTACCGATCATGGCACATTTCAAGTTTTTTATTTTTGTTTCAACTTCATTGTAAATTGTTATAGACTAGGTTCACATGAATATTCTAGAGAGTGTCCCTCTTGTACTGCTGTACAGCTCTTATTGACTTCTGTAGAAACAAAT